>NW_027498875.1:0-125180 GCF_021521415.1 Bidens hawaiensis | reverse complement strand
TTTAGTAATCCCAATAAGGGGAGATTCATCGCTTGCAGGAGCAGGAGCAGAGCCAGCGGCGCTGGCGTCGGCGCCAGGAGTGCCGCCAGAAACTTGTACGCCAGCTACAGCTTCTATGAAAAAATCAACAAAAAGAAATGGTTCATGACTTGATCTAAAAGAAAGCCAGAAAAAAAAAGAGCGAAATACGTACCTTGGCGCAACTCCGTTCGCGAAGCGAACATCGCCATGAAGTCCATTCTACCCTTCTTTGAGGGTAAAACGGGGGACTTCGAAGCGACCTCCGGCGCAGCCTCGGCATCTTGTTGCGCTGTCGCCGGCTCTACAAAAATTTGAGTGAGCAAAGATTCATTAGTAATTCTATCAGAATCGCGCTCATAGAACCATAAAAGATAAGCAAAGGATAAGCAAAGTATACCTGTCGAAGGCGCAACACCACTTCCCTTTTCCGCCGCGAGAAGGGAGGAGGTAGCGCCACCATATCTCAAGTGGACAAGAGGTCTGCCCACTTTTTGAGGCAGGGAAGCCAAGGAAACCCTGGTGGTAAACTCCTGGGTTTTCCTAAATCCCCCCGCCTTAGTAGGAGGATCCTGAACAACAGGGGCATCATCCTTCTTCTGCTTCTTACTGGCCCCTGCGCCAGTTTTCCCTAGCTTTACGCTTTAGTTGGGGCGGCTCCTCCTCCTCCTCCTCTTCCGCGAGCTCCAGCTCGTAGTTTTCGAGCACATCTACAATACACACAACAGAAGTGTTAGCAAAATTTGGTATTATAAGGGAAAATGCATAACTACAAAGGCTTACCAGGCGCATCGCTATCGAAGACAAATCCCAGATCAACAGGGATGAACATGTCATCAAAGCGATCAGGGAAACCAACCTCCCCAGCGCCGAGCGCGACGGATCCACCCTCCATGTGCTCATCATAGGCGGCATGGATATACTCCTTGGTGACTGCAAAAAACAAGTCAAATGATATCAGCAAAAAGAATTATATTCGCGCAGAAGTAAAGCGATGAGAATAACTTACACAACCCGTCGACTTGGATAACGGGCTCGAGCACGCTGTCCGCCCACCTCTTGCTCATACCAACCCCCACCAGTGCCTCCTCACAAATGTTCTTGGCGGGGGATGGTTCGGCGGTCAGCTTATTAACCCAGGCGCCAGTTGGGTTCTTGAGGACACCCACATCCGCAGGCGCAGAAGATATCGCGCGCATGGTCATACGGATGGGGATCACACCAGCCCTTATGTAAAAGAACCTCTCAGACCAGTCATGAAGGCTCTTGAATGAAACAGTGGAGCACTTCACCTTCTGACTGCGAGGAACAAATGAGAACCAAGAATCTTGGATCTTGGGCTTGTAAAAATACTGAAAGCGCCGAGGGGTGGGCTCCTCGCGCTGGGATTTGCACATGAACTCAAAGTGAGTCATGCGCACAAGTCCAAACGGATGGACTTGGGATATATGAATCCCGTAAAACCTAAGCACCGCACCCACAAACCTTGTCATCGGAAGACGAAGGTTGCAGTGGGTGAAAAAATGGCTATATAGGGATATATAGCCGGCAGGCGGGTCCGCCGCCGTTTGCCCGGCCGCAGGCAACATGCAGCCAAACACAGGGAGGAAACCCTGAGAGGCGATAAGGCTGTCAAGATCAGCCTGCCTCAATTTGCAGGGGATTTCATTCCACCTCTTCACTGCTTTGGTTCTCCCTACCTCCTCCGATGAGACCTCAGCAGCCTTCTTCCCCTTGCCGGTCTTCTTCAATGTAGACATTACTAATGATTTTCTACGGCAATGGATGGGGGAGATTGTGTTGTCTGAGCTATCAGACATACAACTGCGACAACGAACAAAGAATGCTTCTGAAGAACAGATGTTTGGAAGCAGAACAAAGATAATCGGAAGACAAGGAAAGAAAGAAAAGAGATATGAATAATAAACAAGAAGATGATGGATAAAAAACTCTAAGGGCTGGCTTTTATAGGCCCAGGAGAGAGAAAAATTGATGCTGATCGGACTTCACGCGCCCCCACTCGCAGGTCTAAGCCAATGCGAGCGCGACATGTGTCCCTGACACTGTGTGAGGGGACATGAAAGGAAACTATACGGCTGCTGCCAGAGTTCACTCGCCACCACTCGCAGGAATGGACCAACGCGAGCGCGACACGTGTCCCTGACAGCATGTGAGGGGACACGAAAGGCAACTGTAGCACCTCGAGCACACGAAAGGCCTGACACGTCTCCATCACTGGCCCACGTCAGCAACAACCAACCACGTACAGGGACGATTCGTTTGCAACCAAAAGGATAGAATTTCGTGCAACGGTGAATAATAAGAAGAAAAAGACAAACCCCTACTAAAAAAACAAACTGTTAAGTCTAATATCTATCTTGCCTCGCTCGCGCGAGACAAGACACACATTAGACTGGGGGGGCTTGAAGAGGTATGTACCCGCCTCAAAACCGAGCAAGGCGGGTCAACCCACAAGATATAGACAAGAGGCTTGAAATCAAGGCATTACGAAGTCACGAAGCCAAAACCTATGCGCATGGCGCATATCACATATGCTCATCCATCACATGCTCAGGCATCATACGCCCAGGCACCACACATGCTCAGGCATCATATGCCCAGGCACCACACATGCTCAGGCATCATATGCCCAGGCACACATATGCTCGCGCATCACATATGCTCACGCATATCACATATGCGCGTGGCGCATCAGCGCGCGGCGCATATCACATGCTCGTGCATATCACATCTGCGCATGAAACATCTGCGCGTGAGAATAAAGAGAAGACCTCGCGCATCCTCAGGATTGGCGCATATCACACATGCACATAATCAACCTCGTCCTTATCCAAATCAGGATTAGGGCAACCTTGATTGTGCACGTCAGACAACCTTCCAGAAGGTATCTTTTTAAGGAATAAGAATATGCTGATGTTGACAGCTGCCGAATGAAAGGTGGACAACTCAGCATAACCCATGTGCTACCACGTGATTATAACCAATGAGAAAGCACCAGGTGTCCCAGAGGACACGTGGCGCAGAGCAATTGGAGGAGGCCAACAAGGCTGAGCCCAATCAGTGGAAACCCTAGCACTATAAGTACAGCATCAACTCCACAAGGAGAGACACTCAATCATATCACATTCAATCATATTCAATTATATTCAATCACAGACAGTTACATCCAGTAACACAATCACACAGAGTATTCAGCTATTAAGCAATACACTCCAAATTCCTTACTCTCACATATTATTATCTTCTCCCACAAATACTTATTCTCACACCGGAGGGTTACCCCAAAGAGGACCCCTCTGTCCCTTTCTGAGGGGTAAGTTGACGGTGTTGTTCATTTTGTAGGTGGAAGAACACAGATCCAAGAAAACCATTGGTGAAATAGTATAATCACACCCGAGGAAAGTAGATCGTCTACCAGTGAGTCGATCCACGTTTCTTCAGCATGAAAGATGTATTGATGATATTTGAGGTTCGATATTCCATTTGAGCATAACATTTGTTCTAGCCTCAGTTGATGTAAAATTTGTTTAGAATGTTACACTAATAACCAGGAAACACCATACATGTAACATGTGTTGTAATTCATGATTGACAAAAGACCCTAATTTTTTAAAATTGATGCTCATTTACATTTTTATTCTTATTCTACTACAGCTAAAAAAGTTTAAAAAAGTGTATCAAAATTAATTTATATTCTTTTGTGAATGTATCAAAATAGTCTTTTCCATCACACCAAAACCATGTAATTAATAGTCTTTTCCATCATCAAATCATCTCACAAATTCTTAAATAGTCCTTTCTATCACATCCCAAAACTTGTAATTTAACAAAATACCCTATTTTTTAATTTAATTTTAATAATATTTAGTTGAATTAATTAATTGAAAATGGTTTTGGGATGTAACAGAAAAAACGGTTTGAGGATGATATGGAGAAGAGATAATTACATGATGGGTGGGGGTTGCAACCTTTAGTCTTTCAAACTACTCTAAGACCTTACTAATTCCGAACTTCAATTTTAGTTTTACCCTAAAGTATTCTAGACTATCTTAAGGGTGGCGTCACTATTTTTAATTAAAATAACTAATGAATAATAAATTTAAAAATAAATAAGTAAATAAAATGCATGCATAGAATTCATTTTAATTTACATAAATAGTTAAAACAATACTTTATACATAAAAATACATAAAAAATGCTATATTCCTTCGGTTTTTAACTTTCATTTTCACTTCAAACATGTCGTTATCATGTGATATTAATATTCTCTCATTTCGAGTATACTTGGTACACGGCATGATCGTTTGATCCCCTCTTATATAAGTAGGTGCAAGCTGGTAGCCAAAAACCCAACACTCGTTGATTCATGGGTCCAACTCATCGAAGGGATCCAAATATTTGCTAACGCTACTTCTTCATAGCTCCATGTTCGTGGCCTTCTCTTAATTCTCAGTTCGAGAATTGATTGCTCCATAAAGTAGTGTTTTGGAGAAAATAGTTTAGGAATGATTGTAGAATAGTGTTAAGAAAAATAGTAGAAAATATGAATTTATTTATAACTGAAAAAGAAAAATAAATCCCAACAATAAAGTTTCTAACCTATATTGTAGTTTGTTGTTGAGACTTGAGAGATACGCCTATACGCGCGGACATGTTCCGAGATGGCCCACTCCCTTTTATCTTTGTAATTTTCGTTTCAAATTTACATGATTTTGCCAACATCATAAGCCTTCTTTCAAGCATTAGCATACATTTACGTCTTTTTTTTGCTTGGTTTGGCTTGCGGTTTGACATCCACTGCACATATTATTATATAGAAATTGTAGTAGAATACGTCTTTAACCGGCCTTTATCAAACAGGGTTAACCCAACATATAGTTTTAACATGATTTCATTCTCTTCTACACTCTCATACAATACATATACATACACGACCATATGTGATAGAGAGGTGATGGGTTCCACTACCCACCACTTCACCTTACTTTTATATGTTAAACCATTACACCAAGCTGAAGAGAGGGCGTCAAAGGGTATAGAGTCCCTTTGGGCGCTACCATGTTATCAACGGCAATAGACAAGGGTGTGGGGCCAGTCTCGTTCCAATCAATCAAATCATCCCATTCACATTTTCATAAAAAAAGATTAAATATGTGTTTTTAGTTAAATCAATACGTATTTTTGAAAAAAAAAGTTAATGAATATTACTTCACCTTTTTGCACTATGTAATTCCTCCATAACACATTGTCTAAGGATGAAGTATGGACCAACTTGAAATGGCACAACTATCTTGGGGCTTTAGTTGTTGTGTGTAAACATGAGTATTAGAGATTATTATAGAATATATTATTAGAGTTTAGTATTATAGTTTTACCGTAGTTAAAAAATTGTATTTAATTATGTTTCCGTGTATTTCTCATTATACTCCTATATATAGTTAGTTAATAATACATTATATCTCCTCACGGGGTTTTCATTATTCTACAATTAGCATCAACATTTTATTTGAAATGGATAATAAATATTAAAAATATTAAAACCCAAATAGTTTGAAGCTCATTTTCAATGATCAAATAAGACGAAACAAATTTAAAGGCACATAAAGAAGCACGTTGTCACCTTACACTCCACAATAAAAACAACCCGAATATCGTGACCGTGACACAAAACAATCAAAACTCACACTCCACAAGTTACAACTCAAGTCCCATGCCTCCTTACCACAAACCCCAAAGGATAAACCTTAAGGCTTAAACCATCTAAGCCACAAAAATATTATTATTACTACTACTACAACTACTAGACATATCCTGTTAATTGTTAATCCCATTTCCACAACATCCTAAACGTACCCTTCATTCAACCAACCATGGGTTGTGCATCATCTAAACACGTAGAAGCCGGAACCATAGACGTTTATCGTCCATCCGCCACTAGCTTCGCTGTATTCGACATCAACGCCATCAAAGAACCATGGCTAGCCGTCGAAGAACAAGAACTCGAAAAACCCGTGGTGGTCAAAAAATTGCCTAACCACTTGCCAGTTCCAATACTTGAAACACTTGACAATGATGAAGATGTCCCACGACCATGGGATGAAGTGAAAAAAGATTTGGAAGACTTGAAGCCCACCTTAAACAACCCGACTCCTCGTCCATCGACCCCCGAGGAACCCGAGAAAAAGATGAAACGCAAGAGCTTTTCGTTCCACACGCTTGAAGAACTCGAAAGCAATACGAAAACGACAAGTAAACCAAACCCCGTATTGAAAAAAACCGAGTCGTATAACGAGTTGGGAAATATCCGATTGAAACGGACTGACCCGGGTACCAAATCCGTGTCACGGGGCAGGGGTATACCGCCCCCGGTGCCAGAAGGATACAAATCTTTGAAAGATAACCCGTTTTTATTACGAGATAAAGAGGAGAGAGAAAAACAAGGCTTACCGCCGCTTTGGATGAAGCGGGACCCACTTGAGGATTACCCTGAAATCTGCCCGCCTGGCGGGTCAGAAAAAGTGGTTATATATCTGACATCATTGGGTGGGGTTAGAAGGACATATGAGGATTGTAACCGGGTTAGGTCTATTATGGAGCTCCATGGGTTTTTGTACGAAGAGCGGGACATAACGTTACACGGTGAGTTTCGATCCCAGTTGAAAGAGTTGCTTGGTGACTCGGTGACCGTGCCAAGGATGTTTGTGAAGGGTAGGTATATAGGGGGAGTAGATGAGATTGTGGGACTAAACGAGACGGGTCGACTCAGAAGGATATTGAGTCGGGTTGGAATTGAAAGGGAGGTTGGAAGACAAGCGTGTGAAGGGTGCGGTGGTGCAAGGTTCGTGCCATGTTTGGAATGTGGGGGGAGTTGTAAGATTGCGGTGGATGGTAAAAAAGAGAAAGAAAGGTGTCCCGAATGTAATGAAAACGGGCTAATGTATTGCCCTATGTGTTCATGATTTGATCAGACCGTGGTCGTCTTGGAACACGGCCGATTCACCATTGTAATGTTGTTTGAACCTATATGGTTTGTTTTGGTTTTGTTTGGTTTGGTTTGATTTTTAATATAGAAGAATAATAAAATATACGTTTGTAGATGAAATAGTTATTTCAAATTTTCCCATTGAAGAACAATTGTATGATACGTAGAATGATAATAGGTCGTTGTTTAAGGGTGTGCATGGAACAGAGGAAAATGATCTGGAAATAACCATATCTTGCCCAAAACCAACGGATTTGTTTTAGGCAATGTGTAGTGCAGGGGCTACAATTGGGGGCGAATTGTGACACGTGGCGTCCAGTCAGCAAGGAGTGAAAATTTGTTTTTGGGGTGTAATGGTATAGGGGCTACAAGTTGGGCCCACAGTGTCTTTTTTTATTATTTTTTTTATAATTAAACTAATTAAATAAAAACCAATTTATTTAAATAATTAAATAAAAATACATTAAAATTAAAAAGAAATACAAAAAAATACATAACTAAAAAAAAATACATAAGTTTGACCGAAACCAGGGAATTGGTAGTTCGGTTGGTTTGGTTGGCTTGATTGCGAACCATACGTTTGACCGAAATCAGGGAATTGGTAGTTCGGTTGGTTTAGGTTGTTTCTGTTGGGTTTCTATGGATATTATATAATTAGTTAACCATTTAACTAGTCACAATAAGGCGGAAGCGTGATATTTACAAACTAAACATATGTATCCATGTGTTTATATATGTATATATTACAAGTTTATATAAGATATGTTCATGAACAACCTAGTTTATTCATGTCATAAGATTACCAATAATCTATTTATTAGAAACCCGAAGCAAGGATCAAATGATACGGAAAAACTAAACTATCAAAACTATAAACACTTACATTCTTAACCTTTTAAGAGTGTAGTTGTTGTTGAAGAAGATGATGATGTTGATGCTAGACTTTCAAAGGAAAATCCTCAAACGGAATATACCCCGAGCCTCCAACACACACCGAGCTATGTTAGGGAGCTTGAACACCAAAAACCGAGACCTGAGCCTCTTCCTTTTGTCTTGGCCGAAAACAAGAAGAAAGAAAAGAAAGAGTTGTGTGGTTTTGTTACTTGAAAGTTTTTTGATGATCTTGATCTTTATATCATCATTCAATCAAATCAAACATGGTGTTAGGTGTTTTTGGTCAAGTAACCCATACTCAAACCATACCAAATCCATGACAAAATATTGACCAAAATCATGGGGTGTGGGGCCCACCCAAAACCGGCCCCAAATATATTTATTTATTTTTTTTTATTTTTTATTTTATTTATTTATACTTTATAAAATATATAAACACCCCATCTTTTATAAACCATTTTATAAAAGAACACATAGTTAAATAATCATTCCAATAATAATTATTTGAATAAATAAATTAACCAATTAATTTATTTAACACTTTCAAGTAAGTATTCAGAAACCCGATTTTCTGAATGTATCGTGTTCTGTATTTGTCTCATAGATCTTATCTTAACAAATACATAATTGGTGTGTGTCTAACTCGTTATTGGGTATGACCCGACTTGGATCAAACACTACTAGCCACATTAACCTAATTATGTGTCTCGGGCATACGGTATTCCAACAATCTCCCACTTGCACGTGACTCATAAGAAGTTAATGCTAATGGTGAATACCGCCTAACAACAGGTCACCACCCTTAGTGTGTTTGACTAAGTGCCATTCGATAACATCATCACCTTCAAGTCCATACTTGATATGATATAGGTAAGTCTTATCATTACATCCCTTTGTTACTAGATGTCCTGTCAAATCGAAGAGACACAGAGTGATCATTCTCTCAATGATTTAACTTAACAGGCCTTAGACATCTAAACTCTCAACACATAAGAGGAACAAATTCCATCTTGACTGCATACATCCTCGTTGACATCTCATATAATATCTGAGCTCTTTCTTACACGTCATCGTGTTACCGAAATAATAAAGAATAGAGTCAAGATATCAGACTTGATGAAAAACCAGATCCGATATGCATCTCAGGTCAAAGGACACAATGATACTCGCCTTTACTCAAGGATTACTTATGATCAGTTGCACTAACTCCATGCAGTGATCCTTGAGAGCGGATCATGTCCAATATTTGTATCCCACAAATATCTATGAACCTTGGTGGCAAACCTATGCCCTATATTCATCACATGAATATCAACCAATCCGGGTTCATAATAGTCTTAACTTCATACTTGTTCCCACAAGCATGATCGACTACGGACGTTTAGAACAACATAAGTCATTCATGGATTAAACATGCAAATATAGAACATAACTCATTGAATAATTAAAACATAATTAATTTTCATGAGATACCCATTACATTCGTTCTTATACAAACACTAAATACAGATTAAATCCACTCACTAGAATACCGAAGTCCTAATGCACAAACATGACCCTCATGCTTTGGCCTATCGAGGAGCTTCGTGAGTGGGTTCGCAATATTTTGATCGGTATGAACTTTATGAATACATATCTTTCTCTTTTCAACTTCATCCCTTATGTAGTTGAATCTGCGCTCAATGTGCCTCGTTTTCTGATGAGCACGAGGCTCCTTGATCTGTGCAATAGCACCCTCATTGTCACAGAATATCTCTAGGGGCTCCTGAATGGTAGAGATAATCCCTAGATCCATGATGAACTTTTTCATCCATGCAGCCTCTTGGGCTGCCATTGAAGCGGCGATGTACTCAGATTCTGTAGTGGATAACGCGACAACATCCTGCTTCGAACTCTTCCAAGAGACAGCGCCTCCATTCAAAATGAAGACATATCCCGACTGTGACCGAGAATCATCTCGGTCAGTTTGGAAACTCGCATCCACGTAACCCTTTACGACGAGTTCCTCCTCACCAGACCCATATATTAAAAACATATCCTTAGTCCTTCTAAGGTATTTTAATATATTCTTGACAGCCATCCAATGACTGTCACCTGGGTTGTGCTGGTATCTACTCGTTATGCTCAAAGCATACGAGACGTCCGGTCTGGTGCACATCATTGCATACATAATAGATCCTATTGCCGAAGCATAAGGAACATGCTTCATCCTATCCTGCTCTTCCTTAGAGCTAGGACTTTGAGATGAGCTTAACACGGTTCCTCTAGGAATAGGTACCAAACCTTTCTTAGAGTTTTCCATCCTGAACCTTTTCAGGATTTTATCAATGTACGCACTTTGATTGAGTCCGATCAATTTCCTTTGTCTATCCCTATAGACTTTTATTCCCAAGATATATGTCGCTTCTCCAAGATCCTTAATTGAGAAACGACTACTTAACCACGCTTTAACGTTTTCCATACTTGGTATATCATTTCCAAATAAAAGTATATCATCGACATACAAAATAAGGAACATGACTATACTCCCACTAGCCCATTTATACACACACGCCTCATCACCGTTTTGGACGAAACCAAACGCTTTGATTTCTTCATTAAAACGATGATTCCACATCCGTGATGCTTGTTTCAACCCGTAGATTGATTTCCTTAACTTACATACTTTGTCAGGATTAGATGGATCGACAAAACCTTCAGGCTGAACCATATGGACATCTTCCTCAAGATATCCATTAAGAAAAGCGGTCTTGACATCCATCTGCCATATCTCATAATCAAAATGAGCTGCAATGGCAAATAATATCCTGATCGACTTAAGCATCGCGACCGGCGAGAAGGTTTCATCATAATCAATCCCTTGAGTTTGTGTGAAACCTTTTGCTACAAGTCGTGCTTTGTAAGTATCTAGATTTCCATGCATATCGGTCTTCTTCTTGAAGACCCACTTACATCCAACCAGTTTGGAGTTAAGTGGACGATCAACCAATTCCCAAACTTGGTTATCGTGCATGGATTGCATCTCGGCACTCATGGCTTCAAGCCACTTGTCACAATCAGGTTGTGACATAGCATCTTTGTAGGAGATCGGTTCATCCGAATCGACCAAGTAGCAATCATCCACGAGAAATCCATATTTCTTGGGAGGTCGACTAATCCTACTAGATCTGCGAGCAACGTGTGTATGATCAACCATTTGATCACCTTCAACATCCTCGTGTTGAAAACTAGTATCGACCAACTGTGTATCATCCAGTGATTCTTGAACCTCTTCAAGTTCCACTCTCTTTTCACTAGGTCCTTCCATAAGGAACTTAGTTTCTAAGAAGTATCCTTTGCGTGAAACAAACACCTTTTGTTCACTAGGATCATAGAATATATATCCTATATCATCCTTTGGGTATCCTATGAAGATACACCTGATGGATCGAGCCTCAAGCTTATTTGGGGTGTCACGTTTAACATAAACTATGCATCCCCATACCCTTAAATATGAAAAGGATGGAACCTTTCCATGCCACACTTCATAGGGTATTCGATCCACCTTTTTGGTCGGGGCCATATTCAAAATACGAGCCGCTGTAAGTAGCGCATATCCCCAAAATGATGGCGGTAGTGAGCTTCGTGCCATCATTGATCGAACCATGTCCAACAGTGTTCTATTCCTCCTCTCGGATACTCCGTTATGTTGAGGAGTTCCAGGAGGAGTGAGCTGTGAAATAATTCCACAATCTCTAAGATGACATTGAAAAGCTTCACTTAGGTATTCGCCTCCTCTATCGGAGCGGAGTACCTTGATTGTTCGGTCGAGCTGATTTTGTACTTCATTTTGAAATTCCTTGAACATTTCAAAGGCTTCATGTTTGTGTTTCATTAGATACACATACCCATATCGACTAAAATCGTCGGTAAAGGTAATGAAGTACCTTTCACTATTCCTACTAGTGGGCTTGAGAGGTCCGCATACATCCGTATGTATGATACCTAACAAGTCCTTAGCCCTTTCATTTGTACCTTTAAAAGGTTCTTTGGTCATCTTGCCTTGAATACAAGATTCACACTCATCAAACGAACCTAACTCATTTGTTTTCAAAAGACCATTCTTTTGGAGAGTATTTACACGATTCTTGTTTATGTGTCCAAGACGACAATGCCAAATGTAGGAATCACTCAAATCATTTTTGAGTCTTTTAGTGGAAGTTTGATATAATGAGCTATTTGAGGTATTGTCATGAACCAATTCATAAATACCGTTGTTTGGTACAGCTTTAAAATAAAAGATACCATTAGATGATACATGCATTTCTGATTTTACAAATTTAAAGTCAAAGTTACATTGTCTAAGAAGGTGCACGGAAATAATGTTCCTAGTCAAACTAGGAGCATACAAAACATTTCTCAAAACAACTTCCAAACCACTTGGAAGCGATAAAGTGAAGTCTCCTCTAGCGACCACGTGCACCCTTGCACCGTTGCCCATGAAAAGACTCACTTCGCCCTTCTTTAAGTCTTCATTCCTTTTGAACCCCTGCAACCAATTGCAAATATGAGTTTCACATCCGGTATCCAATACCCATGTGTTAGAAGAAATAAGATTTAGCTCAATATTAATCATAAAGACATTACCCGAGGCATGCCCCGCATTCCTCTTGTCTCTTAGCTCTTTTAGGTAGACCGGGCAATTGCGTTTCCAATGTCCGGTCTCCCCACAACCAAAACAAGGATCATCCTTATGACCCCTCGGTTCCACAACCTTTTGTTTCTTTGCCATAACCGGTGATTTGCCCTTACCCTTAAGATGCACAGGAGGACCCTTTCTTTTTGCTACCTTAGCCTTAGGATTGGGTTGAGATCGATTCTTGGATCTACCTTCATTGATCGCAAACACGGGTAAAACCCTTTTTCCCATGCTCGCCTCGGCTGTTTTAAGCATTGAGTGAAGTTCTCCAATGTTTTTGTCCCACCCGTTCATGTTATAATTTAACACGAAAGTGTCGAACCTTTTCGACAGAGAGTTAAGGATCAAATCCGTTGCTAACTCTTTTGAGATGGGACAGTTGAGCTTGGCGAGACGATCAATGTAACTTTTCATCTTAAGTACATAAGTTGAAACTGGTTGATTATCATCCATTCTACATGCATGCAAGGCTCGAACCGTTTCGAACCTTTCAACTCTTGATTGCTTAAGGAACATTTCCTTAAGTTGAGTAATCATGTCGTACGCATTATGGTTTTCGAAATCCTTTTGGATTTCGGGAACCGTAGTCGCCAACATGAGGCATGACACTTGAATGGAATCTTCCGTGTGTTGGACCCAATTCATATATTCGACCTCACTTCCCTCTTCCGGTTCATTGGGGATAGGTGTTTCCAAAACATGATATAATTTTTCTTGTTTTAGAACAATCCTTAAATTTCGGAACCAATCCGAAAAGTTATTGTGGTTAAGACGGTCTTTAGCGAGAATAGATCGGAGAGATACATTTTGGACGTTAGGGATTATGTTGTCGTCGACGTGTGCGGCCATCTGCAGAATTTTAATTAAGTTCATTTTAGTGTTTTACCTTTTTAATTATTAATACCCTTTTATATATACCAAATATAATTAATAATTAAAATCTAGAATCCAACGATAAACCCGACTCCGGTTAGGTGACCTTTTTCCCATTGTCGGTTTATCAAGGTAGTTATTCATAACAATTGCAAACCCTTTTGCAACTTCTAGAGTTTATGGGACCGGTTCGAAATCATATTTCGTGTCGGCATGTTTATCCCATCAACACCTATTAGACCCCATGCTTGGGTGACCCTCTTCACATGGTTCTAATTTAAGTCGTCCTACTTGTATCAACTTGTAATATTAACATACAAACGGTTAGGTGACCTTTTTCCCATTTATATGCCAATATTACCTCAACATATTAATTTACTCTACGCGGTTAGGTGACCTTTTTCCCACTAAGAGCTTACTAATATGTTAAGCGTTAATACAAAAGGATGGTGTTTAACTTGTTATCCTTAATTTTAAAAGGGATTTTTAGTTTTAATAATTCTAGTTATAAAACTTTAAATCATGTTCTAACATGCATTTAGTAACATGATTATTTTGAAACCATTTTTCAAAATTCTAATTTATAATAAAACCATTTTATTATGGGCGTGAGACGGCTAGTTAATAAATCCATTTTATTAAACTACGTGTCACGTAATTACCGATAATTATTAGAACCCGTTTTATGCTTTGTTAATTAATTCTATGTGACGAAGTTGATATCCTAATATCTAGCAACCACATAATCAAACAATCAATTAACAAGCATACACAATTATACTAGACACGAGCCACTAAGTTAGACCACACTTGTTAGCCGAAACAAGTGTGTGTCTTAGGTCCAATCCTAAGGGACACATGACACATGGATGTTGTAGCTCCCACTCGATCCCGCATCCAAATGCTTCGAGCATCTTCTTCAACCCCGTTGTGATCCATTGGGCTTGAACTTGAGCCTTAGCTTCCATAAGCTTCCATTTGGGCTCAATGGGTGGGCTTAGGTCCTTTTGGGCTTGAATCCCCTTAATGGGCTTGTGAGACCCATTATCACCATACCCGGCCCAATAAGGCCCAAACTTCCAATTTTGCAATCTTCTTTAAATTTACATAACAAATGTCCTAATACATTTTTTTTTCTATAAAATAAAGATATTACAAATAAACTATTTATTACATACCCATATGAATAAATAATTACAAAATTGCCCCTAATTAATTATTACAAACCGAAACTTTGAATAATTAATAACAATCACAACAAACATCCATTTGGTCTACGGCTCGGTCTAGTTTTAACAAATATAACCCGTTATGTCTTTGGAACCCGTTCCAAAACCCCTTGACCTTATCGGGCCTAGCCCAACCCATTTGGGCTTGACCCAATAACTTGATTATGAGCTTCGGCCCACTTGTCCAAAACACATGGGCTTCGGCCCAATAAAAGTCTCATGGGCTTCGGCCCATTTAACAAAATGGGCTTCGGCCCATTTAACTTTCTCCCCTCCTTTTTCTTCTCGGTTAACCCATTAACCTAATGAAGTGGGCTTCGGCCCAATAACATCCGAATTGGGCTTCGGCCCATGTACTCGGTTTTATATTTTTTTTTTTTTTTTTTTTGAACAAAGCCAAAAATAATACCAAGATTAAATACAAAAATCATGCATGTTTTTTTTTTGTATAAAATCTTTCAAGGGGAAAAATATAAAACCGAAAACCCGAAGCTTAGTTTCCCGTATCCCGGCTCTGATACCATTTGTTGGGTTTCTATGGATATTATATAATTAGTTAACCATTTAACTAGTCACAATAAGGCGGAAGCGTGATATTTACAAACTAAACATATGTATCCATGTGTTTATATATGTATATATTACAAGTTTATATAAGATATGTTCATGAACAACCTAGTTTATTCATGTCATAAGATTACCAATAATCTATTTATTAGAAACCCGAAGCAAGGATCAAATGATACGGAAAAACTAAACTATCAAAACTATAAACACTTACATTCTTAACCTTTTAAGAGTGTAGTTGTTGTTGAAGAAGATGATGATGTTGATGCTAGACTTTCAAAGGAAAATCCTCAAACGGAATATACCCCGAGCCTCCAACACACACCGAGCTATGTTAGGGAGCTTGAACACCAAAAACCGAGACCCGAGCCTCTTCCTTTTGTCTTGGCCGAAAACAAGAAGAAAGAAAAGAAAGAGTTGTGTGGTTTTGTTACTTGAAAGTTTTTTGATGATCTTGATCTTTATATCATCATTCAATCAAATCAAACATGGTGTTAGGTGTTTTTGGTCAAGTAACCCATACTCAAACCATACCAAATCCATGACAAAATATTGACCAAAATCATGGGGTGTGGGGCCCACCCAAAACCGGCCCCAAATATATTTATTTTTTTTATTTTTTTTTATTTATTTATACTTTATAAAATATATAAACACCCCATCTTTTATAAACCATTTTATAAAAGAGCACATAGTTAAATAATCATTCCAATAATAATTATTTGAATAAATAAATTAACCAATTAATTTATTTAACACTTTCAAGTAAGTATTCAGAAACCCGATTTTCTGAATGTATCGTGTTCTGTATTTGTCTCATAGATCTTATCTTAACAAATACATAATTGGTGTGTGTCTAACTCGTTATTGGGTATGACCCGACTTGGATCAAACACTACTAGCCACATTAACCTAATTATGTGTCTCGGGCATACGGTATTCCAACAGTTTCTAGGATTCATTTTGGTAATTTTTTGTAAGAATTTGGGTATGATTTGTGTATAAAATGGAGAAGAAGGGTTGATGTTTATATATATATATATATATATATATATATATATATATATATATATATATATTGTTTAAATTAAATAATTTTTTTTATTTGACCGTTGTCAAACGGTAATAATATAATAATATTATTTTTAACACCTCGCAGGCGACAAAATATCCCCGCCCCCGCCCCTAATCGCCCAAATATCGCCCTCGGGGGCAGTGATTGCGCCCTTTCTCGCCCCTAATCCACGCCCATTACACACAGCTGAAGTGCTAAAAGTAGTCAAATAATTATTAACTAAAAATAAGCTAATCTAGACACTAAGTAATAATTCTAGACTCTTAAACTTAACTTAAACTACTAATCGGCAAGTGTACCGGTCGACTCTAGTACAGCTAAGTAGGTCCGAATATCGAACCCACGAGACTCTATAATTTACGTATACTAGCTAATTAGACTCAACTACAAGACGTGACTATTTAATAATAATGTTTGAAGGGGGGTTTTAAACTAATTATTAATTAACTAAACCTAAACCTAATTAAATAAAATATAATAAATTATTAAAACACTTAGATTAACTCAGATGATGAAAATAACTACCTAGGCTAGAATCCCCGATGTCACGACAATCAATCAAATGGGAAACTTAAGTTATGGAACTGGGATCGTAAAATAGACCATTGACAGAAAACCCGAACATGACCCTTGACCTTCAAGAAGACACCTATGGATTTCTAACAAGTTTTAAGACTCACCAGTTTTATGAATTAAACTTCCTTACGGTTATTTAATAATTTATGTCTAAGTATCTTTATGACGAAATCCTACCTTACAGCGCGGAAATCAAAGATCGTTAAGAAGACTCGATTGACTTAATAGACCAAGCTGACAATCAAACCTAGACGGACTCCTTACGAAGAACTAAATCTAGTAATCCTGACCAACAAAGATCTATCAATAACCTATCACCTTACAGCTTTCTAGGCTAGCAACTCACTTTTATCTATTTAATTGATTTTATTGTTTCTATGATTTTAATGCATATCAATCATAAACTAGTCAATAACACACAGTAAATGACCTAACAAAACCCTATCCTATGAAACAATCACCAAGGGTAATGTGAAACAATAAATCCAAGTAAATAAAACCAAGCAATTATACGCATCAATTAATTCAAACTCAACACTTTACTTAGAACATAAAATCCATAACGAAAAGAAATCCCAATCAAAATCAAACCGAACAAAGGTTCATCACGACCTAGGTAGTTTATGGAATTTAGCCTAGCATCTTAAAGTCTAAATCAAACAATGTAATAAAAACTGAAAACATGGTGAAATAATAAAGAACGAAAGATTAAAGGCGATAAAACCCGTATTCTTCGATCTTAAACGTCTAGCTCTTCACCGGATGTTCTCTTGCCTTCAAAATCACCACAAGACTCGTAAGATAGCTCCAAAAACTCTCCAATTCGGTTGGTGGCTTTCAGGTTGTGTCTGGTTTAAGTTAAAGGTGTTTAAATAGCGAAAACAAGGCCCGACAACAAGCAAAAAAGAAATAATTTTAGCCCAGTTGTGCCTAGGCGCCGCGCCTAGGCCTTTTTGCCTTCCCCTAGGCGCAGCGCCGCGTGCTCCACCAAGGGGTCGGTCAGACCGGCCCGGTCTGACCGGTTCTCTGTCCGGTTCCTTCCTGATGCGTTCCGGATCTCCGTTTCGGCTCGTTGTAGCTCGTTTTTCGCCCTTTTTAATCAAGATCAAATCCCGGAACCTACGAAACATAAAAACGTTAGTAGTATACAAATCTCGACTAAAAACGAACAAAAACTATTAAAATACTAATTAAAATATACACGGGAAACATAAATATTTAGCATTATATCAACAGCCTTATGTTTTTTCAAAAACATTACTTTCGATTCTGTTTAGGTTTTGCATATACTATAAACTGAAAAACCGAAGTTAACCATAAAAACAAACTGAATCAAACCTTTTAATATAAAAAAAAACCTTATCATTGCTATTGAATTTATGGATTTTACATGGTGTAGGCTCAATTGAGTAACATTCAAGTATTGATTGATTAAAAAGAAAAGAGAGATTAGGCTTAAAAGTTTGAGTCTCAAATTCATTATTTAGAGCTGTTTTTAAATTCAAAAATTTCAAAACCGAAAGAAAAAAAAACAACCCAATTGTGAAAACCAAAACTGAACCCGACGAGTTTTTGAATTTAAAAAAAGAACAATCGAATTTTCGATTTGAGTTCAAAACCAATTCAAACCGATTCATGCACACCCCGTTCCCTAGTGTTGTTTAATGGGCTAACAAGCAACTTACATTACTAGTCCTTTATCTATTGCACATGTCCATTTAAGCCACAATTTCAATATTTTCATAAATAACGCTGAATTTCTAATAAAGTCTCCAACACTACATGTGCAAATTAGACATCTATCGATGTTTGTTAACACTTAACAGTAGTGAGATCACGATCTGGACTCTTAACGAGAGTGACACTAAGGCTTGCAAATGCGTTCAACCGTCCGATTGAACTAAGATCCGGTCCATAAAGAACCAACCTGACACTGACCGAATTTGTGGATGGACTTTGACGATATATTTTTTTGGGTATAGCTCTAGTTCCTTTATCTTTTATTTATGTTTTTGTTAATTAATAATTCAACGATTAAGATTAAGATCCGGAATGAACCTAACCGATACCAACCGAATGTGCGGTTGGACGTTTATGAAATTACTTTTTGGGTTTAGTTCCGGTGTCGTTGATTTAATGTGCAGGGTTTACATCCGTTACCATAATGAACCCATTTATTTCGATGAAACGCAATTCAGTGTATGGTGGATGCTGATAAATTTATTTTTGGAAAATTGGATTAAATAATCCCACCTTTAATGGGTTGGCCAATAATAATCCCACATCCGGTTTTTCCCGCTTGCAGTCCCACATTTTCAAGGTTTTTTGTTTTATGATCCCCCGTTAAAAGTAATTAACGGGGTTAAATTTTTGCTGATGTGGCTAGTGACTTGGCTTTTTCATTATCCTACATGGCTTTTCCCTTTTTTCTCCCCCGTGTCGATTACTTACGTGTAATACTCACCCTTTCTCTTATTTTTTACAACCGTAAATTCTTAATTAATATTGAACCCATCAATCAACCCAATTCATTTCCTAACTGAACCCTAATTCGAAGAACACAATCGTCAAAATCCCCAATTCGAAGAAAACGATTAACAAATTGTTGTACATCGGATGTTGTGTACGATCATGGCTGGAAAGAAGAAGAAACAAGCTCGAACTCATCGGATCTGGGTTTAATTCATGCGCCACAAACAATATCTTACCTCAGATCTGGATCTGTTGTTGGTTATGAAACCACCAGATCTAGGTTTTGCTCGAAACCACCACCGCCGCATCAATGTAATTTAAGCTATGATTTTGAATGTTGGAAATGATTTGGTGGTTTTAATTGGGGGAAAGATGCGAATCAGAGGTTGAAGGATCTAGGGAAGGTGAGGATTTGAGGGATTTTGGTGAAGATGAAACTGGAGTGTGAGTTTATTGGGAAGCCGGTTTGGAGGGGTTTGGCGTGTGGGGCGTATTTTCCGGTCGCCTGAAAACGAGATGTGAGAGAGTGATGGTGGCAAGTGATGGTGGCTGTGACTGTGGCGGTGGAGGAAGTGGCTGGTGGGGCTTGAATCTTCTGGTTGACGGAAAGCGAGAGGTGAGAGAGTGACGGTGGCAGGTGGTGGTGGTTGTGACTGTGGCGACCGAGGAAGTGGCGGGTGGGGCTTGCATTTTCTGGTCGCCGGAAAACGAGAGGTGAGAGTGACGGTGGCAGGTGGTGGTGATTGGTGAAAGTGGCCAGGAGAGAGAGAGAGGTGAGAGAAAGAGATGGAGAGAGAGAGAGTGTGTAATTTATATATAGTTTTTGTTGATGTGAGTATTACACGTAAGTAATCGGAGGGGGGGAAAAAGGGAAAAGCCATGTAGGATAATGAAAAAGCCAAGTCACTAGCCACATCAGCAAAAACTTAACCCCGTTAATTATTTTTAACGGGGGATCATAAAACAAAAAACCTTGAAAAGGTGGGACTGCCAGCGGGAAATACCGGAGGTGGGATTATTATTGGCCAACCCATTAAAGGTGGGATTATTTAAATCCAATTTTCCTTTATTTTTTGGGTTTAGCTCTATTGCCTTTTCAAGATGTTAAATTTTGGTATTTGGGTGTTGGCGAATGTAGCTTTTGACTTTGACTGCGGTATTGTTACGAAGCTAACAGATACCGACCAAATTCGTGACGACCCGCAGCTGCAAAGATCGAGATTTTTTGGTTTATTTAGTATCGGTATTGCTATGTTAATTTTTGGTTAATATGCACGATGATGACTTCTACAAGAAATTATAAATGCAGCTGTAGTGTAACTTAATACACATAATTTATAATATTACAATTTCGTCTAACTTGATGCATTGCTGGTTGTAATATGTGTTGTCCAAGTTGTACACCATTTAGTGCGTTTGCTTATCTTATCTGACTTCTCTTTTGTCACGACACTTGTCCCTCCATCTCACCTGTCTCTTTACTTTTTGCTATGTAACTGCATGTTCACCATCTTCATCTTCACTTCCGATGAACCTACACTTCTCTGAAACCCTATGCTTCTTGCGATTTTCAGTTTTTGCTGCCTAATCTGACATTGTGTTTTTGTTTCGCAGGTGATGGTGATAAAGGCATCGGCCGTTTCCTTTGACCAACGTCCACCCTATTTCCCATTTACCGCGACCGGAAAAGGTAAATCCTAATTTTCTATTTACCTTTCAACACATATATGGATGTTTTGTTTGTTTATACTTTATACCGTAACTAGCGTAGCTTAATTTTTGTTGTTTAGGTCTTGCACTCCACATATTAAAACTCTTGTTGTATTATTGTGAAACCAAATATGAACAATAGTGAATTTAAATCAGTTGCTCAACTTATTGAGAAACCTAATTACTATGTGTGGTTTGTTCAGTGATTTAGGGTTCAAAGGAAGTGGGTACAGTTTCTTCATCTAGTAAGAGGGATTATGAAAGTAGCCATCCTGAAAAGAATGTGAATTCTCAATGCATTGATTGACTTCTAAGCTGGGTAGCCGTCTTTGTTTGCCTCATCGTTCGTCGGAGGTAAGGCCTTCGTCTCTTTGCCCTAATTTCATTTCCAATATATACACACACATATATTTTTCAGGGGACATTGTGCAATACGTGTTGTACAATCTGAAACATAATTCGTACCATATTCTGATTGGACCTTCAAAGCCACTACACTTCAACCGCTTCATCTCTCTTGCGTATGAAACCGTCACCTTCTTCGTAATTTGTGTTCCATGTCTTCTTCCTCTTCTATTGATGCTATAAGTCAAATTGTGCTTTTCTACACAAGATTTTTTTTTATCAAATTATAAAGATTTAAAGGGCATTAATCATATATTTTACAACCTTAGTTGAATTCTTTGAAATGAGATTTAAGAGTATACAGGAACTGAGTAAACAATGTAAGTTTGGAGCCATATTTGATTGGTAGTTACTCTAACTGTGTTAAAAAAACAGAGGAAATATGTGTAATTGACTATGGTTTTATCATAAAGAAAATTTGAAACCTTTTTTTAGATTATTGGTAAGGCTTTAAAAAAGCCATTTAGTTTACGTTTTAGTTTGTTTTGGTTTGGTAGTGCATGTTTTTGTAGCATAGGCCGTCATTTGGATTTGATCTTTTTGATGATCTTGATTCTTAGTAGCCTTAAAGTTTTTAACAGGTTAACATAGTTCTATCATTTATATAAGTTTAGCCCTATTGTTCTACAGTCAATCACTCAACACATATGTTGACTAATTGAAACTAACTCACTATTGTACATTTATCGATGTTGGCCTGCACTCTATATCTAATAACATTCGTTTCATCACAATGGAATGAGTTGGAACCAGTTCTGCTTGCTCACCCTGAGGTGACATGTTTCGCCTTATGTCTAAATCTATCATATATACAAGTTACCGGTCCAAAAATATTGTTTAAAAAAACGTGGTAGATGAATGTGGGGCAATGGATGTATTCGTATTTGGATCATTTGTTGTTCATGTTTAATAATCCATGAAGATTTTTAGTGATATGTAACATTGTATTACTAATGTGTTCTTTGTTTTTTAGGCTATAAAGACTTTGGTTATCTATGCCTTACATACATTTTTATCCTATTTTAAAAAGGTATGACTTGATGCATTATGAAAAAATATCTATGAGTTTTCAATTCAAACACATTGTCAGTTTTGTGATCAAACATCATGTTAAATTACAATGATCTATTTCTTTGCAGATAAGAGTAATTTCAAGAACTGGATGTTCAGCTGGATAAATATTTGGCAAATTTGTGGGTAATAACGAGTCAAACTAGCATGGAGGGATATGAACTGGACGACTTAGACTTGCTGATGATGAAACATGATGATAGTTAGATGCTACAAAACATGTACAATGAGTGCTTGCTGTTCATCCAAGATGGAGATGGACTGCAACAATGAAGTTTTTTTTAATGAAAGAGATCAATTATGTACCTATCATATATAATCAAAGTTTGGTCTAATGTGTGAAATTTGTATTTGTTTATAACAAATCCATGATCTGAGCCTCGAGTAGTTAATCGCGATAACGTTCGAAGTTTAGTTTTTAGCACAGTTTGTCGCTCCCGCAACGCGGGGGGTCTTAATACTAGTGTATGATAACTGATAACATATTTAGTCTTATTCCACCTAATTATTAAAAGTTAATGGTGCCATAAGAAGGTAGACATAAAAATAATGGAGCCTTGATAATACTAATTCTTGGTATCAACTCAAATCACTATAGTCGGATTTCGTATTGAAGTATCTATCCTCATTCATTGCTATTATATAAGATATAAACTAGGATAGAGGCATGGAGCCCGTGTGATATACAGACAATTAAAAAAAATCAACAAAAAAGTTAAATTTAATAATATACACAATAATATACCTTATGGGTTCATAAGATATAAATAATGAAAAAAATTTACAAGTCATAGATCTCTAAATACCTCTAAATACATTGGATAGTGACCCACAAACGAACAAATGGTAGCCGAAATGAAGAAATCAAAGCCCAAACGAAGAAATGGTTGTCCATACAGAGAAATGGACGCCTAAGCGAAGGATGGAATCCCGAACGAACAAATGGTAGTCCAAACGAAGAAATGGAAGCCTAAACGAAGAAATGTAGCCCAGACGAAGAAATGGAACCCAGGAACAAATGGTTTCCCAAACGAAGAAATAGAAGTTCAAACAAACAAATGGTTACCCAAACGAAGTGCAAGACCAAACGAAGTAATGAATACCAATTACCAAACAAAAAAAATGAAAGCCCAAACCAAGAAATGAAATCCAAAACGAACAAATGGTTGCTCATACGAAAAAATAGAAGCTCAAACGAACAAATGATTGTCCAATTGTCCAAATGAACAAATGAAATCCTAAACGAAGGAATAGAAACCCAAACGAAGAAATGGAAGCTCAAATAAAGTAGTGGATTCTCAAACAAGAAAATGATAGCCCAAACGAAGAAATGAATGTCCAAACACCAGCTTGCGTGGATGCGTCTTTGCTGATTATCAAATTGATTATATATTATTATTATAGTTACTATTCTCATTTGTTTTATGTAGTATGACTAATTATCCTTAAGTTAGTTAGCTATTCGTACGTATTTCAAATATTTCTTATCATTAGTAACACCTTCTTATTTATTTAGGTGAGAACACTTGGATCAATTGATGAGAAACCATGAGATCTTTCACCTATATAATCACTTTTTATGGGTTGTTGTAAACATGCGTATCAAAAAGTATTATTACAAGGTATTGTAATAATATTGATGCATATTATAGATTTATGCATCACAAGACACTCGTTTATGTAGTTTCTATGTTTTCAACATTAGATGTAAATATTTCATCCATTTAAGATATCATTGTAATATTCAATTCTAAATACAACTAGGTATCAAACCTAGCGCGTTGCTAGTAAAAATTAAATTTGTCAATACTCAAATACAAAAAAAAAAACCGGCTACGAATCTACGTGAATTCAGTCGGTATCAAAGATGATAGCACTAAATAAAACGAAAAACCTGTTGCATGCGCAAACCAACGTGAATTCGAGCCCAAATACAACAAACTGTCAACTAACATATAAAACAAAAAAAAACAGCCACAAACCAAAAATAATAATAACCATCGTTTTTCAACCTTGAATATACACGAATTCGGTTGGTATATCAACGGTGTAATATATATTCACTAATAATAACTACAAAATAAAATTATTTAAAACAAATATAAAAAGCAAAAAAAAAAAGGTTGGTTTTAAACCTGCACAACAGTTATACACTAATAATAACTACAAAATAAAAATATTCAAGACAAATATAAAAAGCAAAAAAAAAAAGGTAATTAAAACAAATATAAAAAGAAAAAAAAAAGGTGGCAGTAAGGGTTTCGAACCTGAACAACAATGGAATAAGAGGTTTAAGGGGTACTATGACAACCACCACACCAACATACAAGAATAGGTGACGCCTCCTAAATATTTACTTAAATACTTAGTCTATAAATGAGGAGCATTTTTGTGGCACCAAAATTTAATATTTATCTATTAAGTTACAATGACATGCACACAGTTTTAATATTTTATGAGTCACGAAGGATGACCAAGACTTCATGTTAACAGTCCAATGAACATGCAAAAATGGGTTACCAACTACCACTCCAGAACTATTAATTAGCCATCAACCATTCACAAAAATGTTTACTAGTTGTTTTAGTCTTTGAGAAACAAATCTACATTTCATAATCATCTTCTAACATTCGATAATGGCAAGCATTGCAGCCACTTATAATTCAGCTTATTTGCTTCAATATAACCATTTCAAAGGTTAGTAGTAATTAATATTTTCATGTATATTCTTTATGTTGTATTAACTAAACTTAAATTTCTAACACAATGTTCATATTCTAAGCTTCAAAATCTCGACCGATCAAGCCGATGGCTGCACGAACCATTTCACCTCCTAAACGAGAAACCGACCCGAAAAAGAGGGTTGTCATTACCGGAATGGGAGTTGTTTCGGTGTTTGGTAACGACGTTAACACGTTCTACGAAAAGCTTCTAGAAGGTCAAAGCGGAATCACACTTATAGATAAATTCGACGCCACCCCTTTTACCGTTCGTTTCGCGGGTCAAATCCGCAACTTTTCGTCAGCGGGTTATATCGAAGGGAAGAATGACCGTCGTCTCGACGACTGCTGGAGGTATTGTTTGGTTGCCGGCAGAAAAGCCCTTGATGACGCTAATCTTGGTCAACAGGCTCTTGGAGCCGTAAGTTATTTAATAATAAAGTAGAGTAAGAGTAACATTTTACTGTTAAATAAAAGTTATATATAAAAACAAAAACAGAACCCTTTTAGGCTTTTACAATTTTATATTCGTATGTAACAGATTGATCGAACGAGGATTGGGGTTCTTGTGGGGTCGGGTATGGGGGGTCTAACGACGTTTAGTAACGGTGTGGAGGCGCTTATTCATAAGGGGTTTAAGAAGATCACACCGTTTTTTATTCCTTACTCGATAACCAACATGGGGTCCGCTTTGTTGGCGATAGATAGGGGCTTAATGGGGCCTAACTACTCGATTTCGACAGCTTGTGCGACTGCGAATTATTGCTTTTACGCGGCTGCAAACCATATTAGAAGAGGAGAAGCAAATGTTATGGTAGTTGGTGGAACTGAGGCTGCGGTTAATCCTACGGGGGTTGGCGGGTTTATAGCGTGTAGGCCTTTGTCGCAAAGGAACGATGAGCCACACAAGGCGTCTCGACCATGGGACCGAGACCGCGATGGGTTTGTTATTGGTGAAGGTGCAGGTGTCCTGGTATGCATCTCTTTATTAAGGCAATATGAACGCTTATTATGCAAACTAAAATTCATTTGCCAATCATAATTCATTGTTTCTTTATTGTAATTGGATCATTTTATTATATAATTAAACTAAAAAAACATCATTATAACAACTTGACTAATAATACTCATGCATTTCACTTTTTTACCAATTATAATTTTGTCCTAACTAAAAACTAACTCGGTTACTCGGTATACTGTATCCTATATCTGACTTAATTTTATCCATTGTATAAATTGTTTTATAACGATATAAATGAAAGTTAGGGGCGTGGGGAGTTACTTTTTTGTTAGGGCTAGATTGTCTTAAACAACGAAAATAGAGTTAAGTATTATTTACATATTTTAAATATGAATTATTATCGATCACTCGTATATAGCCTGGATTACTAAAATCCAAGTCGTGTTGTTGGTGCCAATTTTTTTCTTTAGCACCTACTGATATGACATTTTCTTGACATATATTTTTGTTTGCATTTATTACTTTTAATATTTAATGTTTTATAAAAAAAACGAATATGGTGTTGCGATGCTTTGCTTTTATCTTAATTTTGATATAAATTTTGTGACAAGAAATGGAATTGTACAAATATATTGACTGCCCGACCGGCAAAGTTTATATTTGATAAGTTTCTTTTAAATGTTTAATTAAAAAGTTACAAAGAAAAAGATAATATATATCAACTCAAGTCAAATCACTTTGTCTAATTAGAGGTGTACAAATCAGGTTTTTCAAATACTTATTTTCAGGTATGACTGAGTATCGAAAAATCAGGTATTGACAATACCCGGGTCGGGTTCGGGTCTAAGTATTGCTTTTAAAAACCATACCCTGTGTATCAGATATAAAACCGGACATTCTAAACTGGGTATTTAAATACCCTACTTCTAGGTATTGAAAACACCCTATTTTTGGGTTTTTCGGGTATAGATTGTATTTTTTAAGGGGTTGAATTTTTAGGGAAATTTTTCGGATAATTTCGGGTATAGATTGGGTATTTGAAAAACCCGGTTTCGAGTATTGGAAAAACTCGGTTCCGGGTATGGAACCGGTTCCGGTTTTCGGGTGTTACTAGGTACAAATCGGGTCCGGTTCGGGTACGGATTTTGGTCCTAAAATGCATACTTTATACGTACCCTACGGATATGATCGGATACGGACATTAAAAATCCGAGTATAAAAAACCGGTTATGATATATTCTTTTCGAATTCGTTTTTTTTTTCACCTCTATGTGTAATAAGTAAATTTGTTATAAACAGAATCACCCTTAAAAAGTTAAAATCCAATAAACCTAATTAAATAAAAGAGTATATAAATTGCTTCTTGGGCCCATTAAATAACCCCAAGTTTTTGTGACATTTAGTTGGGCTATGAAAGTTTGAGCCCAAACCTAGAATCCAACTCAAATGTTGCCATACATAACACACTGATTCATTTGAGCATGCACTCACACTTGTAAATGTTATAATTGTAACTTGAAACAAACTGGATTATTAAACAGATAATGGAAAGTTTGGAGCATGCAACTAAAAGAGGAGCAAATATCATTGCCGAGTACTTGGGAGGTGCAATCACATGTGATGCACATCACATGACCGATCCTCGCAAAGATGGCCTTGGAATTTCGTCTTGCATAACCAAATGTTTACAACACGCCGGTGTTTCTCCTGAAGAGGTCACATTTCTACAATTTAGTTACCCGTCATATGATATACCTTTTGGTTTCTAAATATCCAAACTTTATAAATTTGAAGGTTAATTATGTGAATTGTCATGCAACATCAACCCTAGCCGGAGATTTGGCTGAAGTTATCGCCATTAAAAAGATCTTCAAGAATACGTCTGAAATGAAGATGAACGGGACCAAGGCAAGAAACATTTAAATGATAGATATGTAGGGAGGTCAATGCATAATGCTAAATATTGCGATAACACACTGACTTATACAAATAATGCATTTTTTTTCAATGCAAAAAACGATAGGAACAAATTTTCTTTGCATATGTAACCTACACGGCTACACATGTTTAGGTAAACGATTAAAATTTAAAAAAATAAGTACAAAATTTTAAAATTTTGAATCATTGATAAAAAAGAAAAGTTAATTTAGCTGATATGTTCATTATGTTTTCGATTTATGTTATCTCATGAAGCTAACACTGTATGGCATATATATGTAAGTAATGAAACTTTTATGCTGCATGTTTAAGTCAATGATCGGACATGGTCTTGGAGCTGCGGGTGGGTTGGAAGCCATCGCATGCATAAAAGCAATCGCCACCGGTTGGTTACACCCCACGATTAACCAAGATGTACTACATAAAATGTTTTTAATTATTTAAACTATGGGCACATGCATTTGGGTTCATATAGATTATTAATTATTGTACATATGTAGAACTTGGAGCCTGAAGTTGACATTGATACGGTCCCAAATGTGAAGAAACAACATCTAGTCAACGTTGGTATGTATGTGGTCAATGATCATTTGCAATATTTGTTGTATTTTATGTTTTAACTAACCTTTTGAGATCTTAATGCAGCCATATCTAACTCTTTTGGATTTGGAGGGCACAATTCTGTTGTTGCATTCGCTCCTTATAAGTCATAAATTAACTCACTTTTTACCTTCTATAATATTCATTTCCAACGACAGAAAATTATGTTATTTTTTATGCACAACTTAATGTATTCTATATACGAGTTCAAGGACCCAAAATATATGTGTTTAATAATTTCGAATTTTACAATGATTATTTTATCTCTGTATGTCTTGATCTCCTTGTTAGAACGATAAACGTCATTTGTATCGTCGCAAACAACATTTCAAATTAATTTATTTTCTACAAAATAGTTTATTTAGAAAGAGAATTAAAAGAAGAGAGATGAGATCCATTTGCAACTTAATCTTTTTATTTCAAGTGGATTATTAAAGATGTTGCTTTCATAAGACCTTCTGGTGTTAGTGAATGTTATATTAAGATTAAGGTCTTAATCTCAACCTTAAAGAAATATCATATTTAATGTTGACAAAATAATAATGGCTGACAGTACTACTTGATAATGACATGAGAAGGTCAATTTTGTCGTCAATAAGAGTTCCTACGTTGTTCTTTCCTATGAATACAAACATGGATAAGATCGTATATCTTTTCACTATAGCTTGAAAAGTACTACGAGTATATTTTTGTTAATCTTTTTTTTTGAACAATCAGTTTATTGAAAAACAAGACTAACAAAAAGCTAGTCAACCAAACAACAAAACACCCGCAAACAAAACACCCGGTTCAGGTTTACAATCAAAAGGAAAACGAACACCAAGATTCCCAATCTACCCCCACTAATTTCCCCATGTTCTTCACCCAAAGAAAACTAAGTCTTTTAATGTCTTCTTTAAATTTACTCACCGAAAATATTTTTGTTAATCAACTTTATGCATGTATTATTTATTATTTTATACAATAGATATTACTAAGAAATTACTTTGATTTCAGCATTTGATCATATTATATCTAAGATATCTTTGTCTCTTCATTTCATGAATTACAATTGCTTGATCGAAATAATTAAAATAATCTAAATATTTTCACTATGGCTTATTTCAGTTAGTGTGAAACCTTTTTGGAATAAAGTCTTCTCCCTTCTCGACTTTTTATTTTTCTTTTTAAACATATCTATTTTACCACATGTTTTATTTTTTCCTTTTGAACATATCTATGGACAAGTGTTTCTAATACAAACATTTTTAGAAGATACAGATATTCCTTCTATTCTATGTCCGGCCTGTTCGATTTCAGTGGAAGTTTTGAATCATATGTTTGTGTTATAAAACATGAATAATAACTTCTTTATTCCAAACTGAATACTTATTACACAGGATTGCAACAAGATAAGAACAAGTGGGTACAAAACCCTATAACAAGATAGTAGAAAATATATTGATGAAATAATTGTTGCTATGTATCTCATGATGAAGAGAACCCTCCATTTATATGGTAGTGGTGAAAGAATCAACAGCACATAATTCCAAGACTTTAGCCGGTGATTACGGGATCCAATTCCATGAAGACGCTCCTTTCCAAAATAGAGAGATGCCTCTTGTATTATTGACAGCAAGGACAAGCCCATAATACACAAGTTTGAAGCCAGCTCATATGCAAAATAAAAAGATAAAAAACCCATTAATTAAATGAGGATTATAAATTGAAAATATAAATACTTAGATTTTAACACCCCCCCCCTCAATTTAATAATCCGAACATGTCATACATAGATAATTTATTAGTCAAAAAATCATGTTGAGTTGCCATCAAACCTTTGGTGAACACGTCTGCCACTTGTTCATAGGAGTCGATAGGCATAGCCTTGAGAAGCCCAGCGGAGATTTTTTGACGAAGAAAGAACAAATCTATCTCAAAGTGTTTAGTTCTATCATGAAAAACAGGGTTTAGAGCTATGGAGATATCAGCATTGTTGTCACATAATAACTCGATAGGGGGAGTAACTTGAATATGGAGCTCCTTCAAAACATTAGTCAGCCACACAATTTCACCTGCAGCCGCGCACATGGATCTGTATTCGGCCTCAGCTGAGGACCTAGATACGATCTCTTGCTTCCTACTTTTCCAAGAAACGAGTGACTGGCCTAAAAAAATGCAATAACCAGTAACCGACCTTCTAGTTTCAAGACATTTACCCCAGTCAGAGTCAGCATAGGCTCGTATATTTAGACCAGAGCCTTTGCTAAGTAGAATACCTTTTCCCGGAGCCTTTTTTAAATACCGAACTAAGCGAAGGGCAATTTGTAAGTGAGAATTGGTGGGTTTGTGCATAAATTGACTAAGGAACTGCACAGCCTAAGAGATATCTGGTCGTGTGTGAGATAAATAGATTAGTTTGAAGCCAGCCCATATGCAAAATAAAAAGATAAAAAAACCCATTAATTAAATGAGGATTATAAATTGAAAATATAAATACTTAGATTTTAACAGTTTGGAGGGTGTTATTTGGCTTCTAACATTTGGAACTCGATTGGTCGTTGATTGAACGTGGAGATCCAAGGGGCCTAAGAATATTATTAACAAGTTGGACTCGACTAGATGGGTGAAGAAAAAAGAGGTTGTTGAGTCGATCATTTTTAATGCATGGTGAATTATCGGGAGAGTTCGAAATGATGCAATTTTTGGCTCACACGTCGACTCCAAATATTCTATGTTTGATTCGATTGCGTCCGTTTCTTTTTTGTGGTTTTCATCTCGTAATTGTAAATTTCGTTAGTGTCACACCCTGGCTTAGGGCCTAGGCGTATGACCAATAGTTGGTACCTGTTTTGTAAATACATCGGAGTTGCGGTTTATTTTAGCGGAAAACTTTGGTTTGAATATAATATTAATTTATTTGAAAACTTCTCGGATAATAAATACCCGAGTGTTTGATTTATAAATCGTATTTTGAATCTTGTTTATAATATTTTAATGATTTAAAAATGATCCATCTATACCTTGCGAGCGTCTATCATCATGAATTATTATGTTCCTTGCTACCTGTGCTAATATGTTTTCCTGAAATGTGGGAAAAATACGTCAGCTATATGCTGGTGAACACGTATGACTTTATAAAATATTTGAATAACAATTACAATACAATGATAGTTTTCTTTACACTCAGCAGATGCACGACCACATCTGGGCTTTGTACCACTCCCCTACACACACACAATTGTTCCCCCGAGCTATATGCGTATAGCCTCTTCAAGGAGAACTTCGTTATGACCGTTAGCCAGCGGCTTCCTGGCCATTGATTGATGGACTGAACAGTTATGTTTGGATCCAAACACATGTGCACTCGATCTGAGTTGCTTCTATTTTCTATATTGTATTATAACGTTTTAGAGATTATAAAATCTCATGAAATCATTGACTGACTTGTTAAGACAAACACATGTTCATCTTATCGAGTATAAATATGTTTTGATTGATTGATTGAAAAGGTTAACGTATTTACGTTATAAAAGGTTTGAACGTATTCACCTGTGATTGTCTGTTCTAAATGATTGGTGATCTCGTTTGAAACCTTGACTGTGAATGATTGATTGATTGACCTATTATAAAATAGGTTTATATAAATATCCAGATCGTTACCTGATCCGGCTACAGACCCTTAGTTTGGTTTTGATAGCTTTAAACCTTGATTGATCATTTGTTTGAATAAAATATTGAGACATATAGTCTTTTATTTATTTACCAAATCATATGCTGAGTTTCTTCTTCATGAAGAAACATCTATAATCTGTTTCTTCTTCAAGAAGAAACATTCATTGACTGCTAGTATTGAATGTAAAATCTTATGTTTCTTAATCATAAAGAAACAACATTTTAATTATATTCCATGAATATAAAATGCTATGTTTCTTAATTGTGAAGAAACTATATTCTGACTATATCCTTATGAATGAAAAATTAGATGTTTCTTAATTGTAAAGAAACCTTACTATAATTCTTTGTATATTTAAAGCTTATAATTATGATCAAGTTTGGGCTATACCCCTGACTGTGGTCTAAGCTATATAATATAATAATAAAATAATGACTTAGGCAGAACCCCTACCTTACACGGGTATTCGGAGTTTGATTACTAAGATTGGTTGAGCAGTACTTCTACTCTCTAACGCGTACTAGAGCTTAAACTGTCAGAACCTTAGAGCTTGGCACGCACTACGATACTTGGCACGCAAATCGAGGCGACATATGGTGGCCGTCATGGTGCACGTACTTCGAGATAGATTGTCGGGTTATCTTCGGGTGGTACGCACTTCGAGGTATCGTCGGTATGTGGCACGGATTACAAGGTAACGATTGTCGGGTCGGCACAGACGAGGTAGAGAGAGTAATTTCTAGAGAGAGAATCTAGAAAGAGAAAATTTGGTGTGAGAGGTGAAGGAGTCGTGAGCCCCCCCTCTTATAGGTTGATTTGTATCCCATCGCGATACATGATGGGTCTTGGAAATCCCGTTACGTATCGCAGCGTCGCAATATTTACGCCGCCATACCACGTACTGACACGTGTCCTGCTGACTCATCAAGGTCCATCGCGATACGCGATGATCTGTGTTCCGGGCTCATCGCGTAGCGCGATGGGTCCCTGAACTCAAATTTTCACTTTTAGTCATTTGTCTTTGATAGCTTGTCACCTCTAGGCCTAACTCCCATTGTCCAAAGCGCCACATTGTGCTCGTGCGCGTCGGATGCTTCGCACCCTCCGCTAGGACCACTGTGTGCATGCTAGGCATAAAAGAATATTACTATGGAAATTTATCTCTTTATAAAGAGCTTTCAAATCTTTACCACTTTCCATGTGGGATGGATTTTAACTTCCTTATTTATACCCATGTGGAACTCTTCCACTTTTTTACATCTTTCAATGATGGAATTTCCTTATTCCATATGCTTAACATTAGATGACTTTATTTATGGGATATTTTATTTCCTTGTAGAATGATCTTGTTTTCTTTATTTAAATTTTTCCCAACACTTATTTTAGGGAATAACTTTGATCCTTCAACTTTACTTAGTTGTCAAATTTGAATCGAAATTTTGGGGATGTTACAGTTAGAGTTAGATAACGTGACTTAAAAACCCGTTACTTATATGTAATTTTGGTTTTGTCCCCGGTTGGTATTTTCTAACCAGGATATTATTTTTTAATCAAGCTTGCCCTTAAAAGTAAAAAAAAAAGTACAAAAATTATTATAACTATAAAACAAAACTAAAAAAGGTTAAAACTTAAAAGTTAGCATTTAGGCGAAGTATACTTATTTGTAACTGGAATAAAGAATAGATGTGTGAACTTATGATTGATTCCGTAATTGACCTAATCTCCTACACTAATGAGTAATAATGCCATCACTAATAGGTTATAATCGGCTAATCAATGAGCTTTAATGTGCCTCTTTCACCTTTTTCTTAACTAGTGCTCTTCATTTGATATCCTCTTTTACATATCATGTAGATCTCAATTCTAACTTTCCACCACTTTAGCTTTTTAATCATTTTATTCTGTCTTTTTTTGCTTAAGCAAACCCAACATTAAGCGGCCATTAATCTTACGGTTTCAATATACAGTACTGGTTTAAAAATGGATATTCTAGACACGTTATCTATACTCTCTAATACAAACATACATGTTTTGAAACTTGTCACTCCCACATTAATCCCCATATATTAGATTATATAAATATGAATTTACTATTTGTTAATTTGATCCTTTTTTTATTATTGTCTTTTATGATTTCTAATTTTATAAATTAACACCCGTAATTTAACAGCATACCAATATGTGTACTATGAGTCTTTTATTTCGATATGTGGGTTAAAACTTTACTACAAATTATGTGAAATAAGCGTGGTATGAAGGTATGTAAGCAATAAATGAAGTAAATTTTACTTACAATAATGGGGAAATATTTTTAATTGTCACCACATGGATTCCAACCAAAAGTTTATCTGTCGCTAGTCTTAATATTTTTAATTTTGTTTTAATAATATTCTCTTATACCTACTTTGTTGGATCCACAATGGAGTTGTGGGTTGTTTAGCAAGGTATGCCAACCAAATTGATCTCCACGTGGGGACGTGAATTCTTAAAGAGAACCATAAAGTTTTTATTTGTGTATAAACTTACAAGATGACAAAATTAATATAATATTTTATATCAATAACTCGCATTGTGATCTAAGGTTAGACACTTGTTTATACTTTATTATAGGTATGGTGTAAAGATGATGCTAGCGTAACTATATTATTTAATTTTTTAATAAAGTTATTTATATGTTGATCATTTTTTAGATACTTTAATCTTCTATTTTATTTTATTTTATTTATGTTAAATCTAGAGAAACCATGTCGAATGAAGAAAGTCAAAAAGGGTTACACCTCCTATTTTGTATCGAAAAGCTATGTACCAGCTCTAGAAAATTCGAGAGTATTTGCTTGATGAATGGTTTTTAGAGTCAAGGACACGATACGTGTTGAACAGAGGACTAGAGGTCGTTGATGTGGCAAGGAGAGATGGAAGGTTTGGTTGTTGGTGACTAGCCGGTTGTTTTGCATAAGCATGGAAAATATGTGAGAGGAGGCGAGGCTAGAGAATGTGGATGGGTCTATGAAGTTTGATTGGGCTGGGTGTTTGCTAAAACACTTGTAGAATGTCATGTTGGCTAGTTTTACTTATCTGTGGCATTGGGTTCAAGTCCTACCCGTGAAAAAAAATATGGAGTTTTAGGTTGAGCTATGGGGTTTTCTCACCTATGATGTGATGAGTTTTCTCGTGACTGAAGTTGGTCTTCGATTCTCAAAGAATGAAGATGAGCGAGATGGATTATTAGCTTGTCAGTGATTCATTTGTGGGCTTACCCTTGTTTACTGTAACTTAATAATATTGAATGTTAAAATGTATGCATGTGAAGTGGATTGTAGTGGACCAAAAAGTATTTAAATACAAACACAATACCATAAAAAAAACAATGTTTTTACAATGTTCAAGTGCTAAAGCATTCTTAAATTCACAATTAACCAAATACGGCTTGTGCAATAAGTTTTTATGATATTCTATTTACACACATTATATAAAAGTTCTCGTAAATTAAATAGAAAAAATACATCAAACACCATGATGAATGCATCAAGGCCCAAGGGACATATGTACCCATCTATTTACTGTGTTTACCTGTGACACATGGTGTAGTCGGAAATTGTCGTTTTTATGGGCTAGCACAATCATATAAAAACCTTTGAAAATTGAAAATAAGATAACTAAACATAAGAACGATCGAAACTACTCAATTTTGCTTTCTCGTTATATCGGTTTTCTAAATGCATTAAACGTTAAAATAAAAGGCACATTGGAACAATATACATATAAAAGACCATAAAAAGACACTTTGATGCATATAAATAAGCAATGGTTTGAAGATTTAATAGTTCATCTAGCTTTTCAAAATAATATGTTGATAACTACATAACATGTCAAAACTTTTTACATTTTTACTATTTATTATATAAAATGTATGTAGATATTAATATGTTTAAAAATTATAAACCATCGTATTTGTAGTCTTTTATTTAAATGCATATATTCACTACACTATCTGGACATGTGTAGCATATATGTGTTCATTTTTAGACTTAAAAAATCACGAGAAAATAGATAAAATCATAGAAAGTGTACAGAAAAAAAATGTCATTTTTATTTTATTATATCATTTTCATTGAAATGTTATATATGTACATGTGCTTATATGATTCTCACGTAGGGCCGTTCAAACCGCTCGTCGCTCGAACTCGCTCGCCGCTCGCTCGGAAATTACTCGAAAAATGCTCGCTCGTTTTTACGCTCGATTGAAAACGAGCCGCTCTGCTCGGTTCGGTTTGTAAACGAGCCAAGCAACGAGCAAAGGTTTGCTCGGTTCGATTCGGCTCGAATATTTTTAATTTATTTTATATATAATTATATATGAACAAATATATAAATATATAGACAAAACACATAAATATAAGCTTACAATAATTTTTACCCCTTTAAATTTTTCATATTCCGTCAATTTTATAGTTTTATTTGTTCGATTCAAGTTTTTAGAATACTAGAAGTTTGTTTAAATGATCATTATATCTCACTTCAAACTTATTTTTTTATAAAAAGTTACAATATATTACATGTTTGTCTAGAAACTACTAATTTATTTATAAAATATATTATTTACAACCTTCAAATTTGTTTTTTATTGAAAATTTTAAAGTGAAAAGGAAATAAATAATGCTCGAAATCGCTCGACGTTCGTTCGAAAAATGCTCGATTCGATTTTGGCTCGTTTCGGTTTTCGCTCGGTTCGAATTTCAGCCGTTCGGTTCGGTTCAGTTATAAACGAGCCAAGCAACGAGCAAGCCTTCGCTCGGTTCGGCTCGGCTCGTGAACAGCCCTATTCTCACGAATCTTAACATTATATTGTTTATGAAATGAACGTTAGGGATTTATGTGTAGAATTTTGTGAGAACACATACAACAAGATAAATTGTTCATTTAAAAAATATATAAGAAAATAGCGGATTGCAATATTTCTTTGTCTTTTTTAAAATTAAACATAATATAAACAAATTTTGTTTATTTGGAGTCTACACATTTATAAGACCTAGCTTATGTGTATGTTATATAGAAAAAAAAAAACATATGAAGAAATTAGTTTGATTATTCTTTTATATGTATGACATACAAGAAGTATACACTTCAAACATGATTCATTTATCAAAAAATTAGGATTTACGCTTGTTTTTTCTGTTAAAATATAAAACTCGATCAATTAAGTATTTCACAAAAGATATATACGTATATGGTTAAAACTTGAAAGTAATTAGAAACGTTGTACATATATGTGACGATTCTTATCAAATACCACCGTGTTTAGTATGATATCTTTATAATTGGTAGCCGGTCCAGCCACCTGGTGCATCCAAGTTTAACAAGAACATATGTTTCGTTTATGCTCATTTTCATCGGGTGAAACTGAACTAGCCGAGCCAATTGGTCCGATATTAACTTTTAACCACGTAAGTGTCAAAAAAATTTCTATCATCACTACAAGAAAAATACCATACAGAGACGAAATCTGTAGAGACAATACAAGTTGTTTCTATAGTTCACCATATAGAGACAACATATTGTCTCTATAGAAGTTTCATTCTTTTTAAGTTCGATAAGCTTATAGAAACAACAAGTCGTCCCTATAGATTGAATACAACTTATTTTTTATAATTTTCTTTAATTCGGGTTCGATGAAAATAAGCCCTGAGAAATGTTTTAACTTGTAGAGACGACATGTCGTCTCTACAACATTTCATATACATATATATATATATATATATATATATATATATATATATATATATATATATATATATATATATATTGGCTTTTTATAATTAATGATAAAAATAAAAAATTCAAAATATTATAATTTATAGAAACGATAAGTCGTCCCTATAAATTTTGAGTAAAAAGAATTTACTTTCACTAGGGGTAAAATTTTCACCATGCTGAAAAAGAAAACTATGTTAAAATAATATAAGTTATAGAGAAAAAATGTCGTCCCTAAAAAGTATTCATGAAAAATTAATATTTTATGAATTTATTTTAATAAGGATCTTTATCAAGAAAATTACTAAAAATATATAATTAACCCTGTAGAGACAACATGTCGTGTCTAAAATGTTTGACTAGTGAAAAACTAGGCATCAAAATTTCCCACAAATTAATTCACCAAATAGTTTCAAAATAAATAAAAAAATATTTAACATATAAACTACAAAGACGACAAGTCGTCTAAGGTTGTGTTTGTTTTTGCTTCAAACGTCTGCAATAGGCTTATGTCTGCTGGTGCGTAGACATAAGTCTTTGAAGACAGTTTGTTTAAAAAACTCGTGTTTTTTACTTCAAACGCATGCAATAGGCTTAACATCCTACCAACACCCAATGTCCAACACCACCACCACCAACAGTGTGCCGCCACCACAACCACCACCACCAACGTCCACCACCACCACCACCACCCACCACCGCCACCGTCCATCACCACCACAACCCATCATCGGCCACAACCACCGTCCACCACCACCACCCACACTGTCTGCCACACCCATCCACCACCCGCCACCACCATCCACCAGCACCACACACCGCCCACCACCACCACCCATCGTCCGCCACCACCACAGTCCACCACCCACCGTAGGCCACCACCATCGTCCACCACCCACCACAACCGTCCATCACCACCACCGGTCCACCATCACTGTTCATCGCCTACCACCACCCACCGTCCGCCACCACCACAGTCCACCACCCACCGTAGGCTACCACCATCGTCCACCACCCATCACAACCGTCCATCACCACCACCGGTCCACCACCACCACCACCACCACCGGTCCACCACCATTGTTCATCGCCTACCACCAATCATCCACCAACACCCACCGCCCACCACCACCACCACCACATTCCACCACCCACCGTAGGCCACCACCATCGTCCACCACCCATCACAACCGTCCATCACCACCACCGGTCCACCACCACTGTTCATCGCCTACCACCAATCATCCACCACCACCCACCGGCCACCACCACCACAATCCACCACCCACCGTAGGCCACCACCATCACCACAATCAGATAAAATCATATTATAGACAGTTTTTGTCTTAAAATACAAACAACACCTAATTATGTGTATATGTGTGTTTGATTGAATCAAACGAGTAATCTAAGTCCATTGAGCACACTCATTAATTCGAATGCCCATAGTAAGTGTGGGATACACGAGATACCGTATTCAGTTATTCACAAAGAAGGATAAACTCAATTAGAACTACTAAAAGGCGAGTTGATGACGGTTTCCTAAGAAGAATGACTGGTTCATGTAAGTGTATGTTTACCGTTTGTAGGGACAACATTATTCATAGCTATAAGTAAGCCTATAAACACAACATGTCATCCCTATAAGTGAATATTTAGTGAGCACGGTGTAAACAAAAAGCAAAAAGAAAATGATTTACCTATAAAGACAAAATGTGATCTCTATAGGTAAATATAAGTATTTTATAGATGTGTTAATAAATGGACACCGAGTAAAAAAGAATCAACAATTATTTTGGGGCTAAATGGCGGGAAATATACAAAGGCGCCAAGTTAAACAAAAAACAATTTCCCCCAAATCTCAAATCTCCACCTGCCACCATTGAAGCAATGCACCTCTCAGCAACCCCATTTTCTCCCCATTTTGAAGCTTGAGAGTAAGAAACATGTTATTTCTTGTTCAGTTTGTTAAGTTAGAAACACATATTATTCCTTGATCTGGGCAACAGATTAGGGTTTGTGGTGTTTTCAGTTGTAGTTTTAAAAAAGTAGTGAATTTCAGCCTTATTTATGTAGTGTTAGAAACATATGTTACTGTAGTGTTAAAAAATTAGTTAATTTCATACTTTTTGTTGGCTATTGTGTATTTGTTGGGTTTTGTACTGTTGTTTATGTTTCTGCAACCAAATTGGTTGTTAATAGCTACTATAAGAAATTAAGTATTATCAACCTTGTTTGTTTTTTGTGACAGAAAACATGAACCATTTGTTTGTGCATTTTTATACAAAACTATAGAAAGATACTATAAGTATTATCAATTGGTTATTGATCTAACCCAATTTTATTAAATGTCAGTAACAACTTGGAGATAATCTTACTGCCTCTTTAATCTAAAATCTTTGAGACGTCTGGAGCTTTACGCACATACTCAACCATTCAGGTACCAATTCTTTTCTTTAACAATATTATATATTGTAATTGTTATTTAATAATAGGCCTACTAATAGCGTGGTATTAACTTAGCCCAAATATATATATAAAAGTTCAGAATATTGAACCAGTTATGACAATGGGTAAGAGTTGGATAAAGTTGAGGAATCGCAATTCTCCGGATTTCTTAAACGGTGTTCGCAACTTTATAGAAATTGCCCAGAACCATGTTGACAGTCAAGGCAAAGCGTTTTGCCCGTGCAGACGATGTTGCAATGGGATACGACATGATTTGAAAACAGTAAAAAACCACATACATGAGAGTGGGTTTCTACCATCGTACCAGACATGGCATTATCACGGTGAGATACATCCTCGGGCTGCAGAGACAACGTCCCTTTTTTCTCAAAGAACCCGTACTTCAGTAACAAACAATGAGATGTTTGATTTAGTTGATGATATCATGGAGGAGCAACATGCATGTACTCCACCAACAGATAATGGAGTTGGGTTAGACCCAGAATTCGATGAATTGTTCAAGGAGCTGAATACCGAGTTCTACCCTGGTTGTACTTGGATATCTTCTCTAAACTCTCTAGCAAAATTAATGCATATTAAAGTCATCAACAAATGGACAGATAGTTCGTTTGACCAACTTCTAGAGTTTTTAAGATTTGCTCTCCCAAAAGAAAATAAGGTTCCAACCTCACACTATGAAGCTAAGAAGAAGCTGAGTAAGATTGGGTTAGGGTATGAAAAAATTCATGCTTGCATTAATGATTGCGCTCTGTTTTGGAAGGAGAATGCCGAGATGGAAAACTGCCCTGTTTGTAACGCGAGTAGATGGGTTGACAAAAACACAAAGGGGAAGAAAATAGCACAAAAAGTGTTGCGCTACTTTCCTTTAACTTCCATGCTTCGAAGGATGTATAGTTCTAGACTCATAGCAAAAGACATGATATGGCATAATACTGGACGTTCAACGGATGGTATGATGCGTCATCCGGTTGATGGGAAGGCATGGCAAGAATTTGACAAAAAATATCCTGAATTTGCCCAAGAACCTAGGAACGTTCGTCTAGGTTTGGCTGCTGATGGGTTTAATCCGTTTGGTAACATGAGTCAGGGTTATAGTATGTGGCCAGTTGTGTTGACGACTTATAATACACCACCGTGGTTATGTATGAAAGAGTCTTCTTTCATGCTGACTTTGCTAATTCCAGGTCCTAAATCACCTGGAAAAGACATTGATGTTTCCCTAAGGCCTTTAGTGGATGAGTTGAAAATGTTATGGGAGGAAGGAGTTCAAATGAAAGATTCGTCAACCAACACTTTATTCAAGATGCGTGCTGCACTATTGTGGACTATCAACGATTACCCCGCTCGTAGCAGCTTGTCCGGATGGAGTGGTCAAGGGTATAAAGCATGCGCTACTGGTAACGAAGACACGCCCTCATGCCCCATAAAAAGTAAAATCGCTTTTGTTGGTCACAGACGATTCTTGAGCAAGCAACATAAATGGAGGCAAGATTTGTCGTTTGATGGCAAAACAGAGACAAGAAATCCTCCTAGACGGTTGACTAATGCAAAAATATTAGGACAACTAGATCGTCTCCCTGATCGTGTTTTGGGGAAACATCCTAACCATGGAGGGGTGAAAAGAAAGCGTGCCTCGTCAGAGTTGAATTGGACTAAACGAAGTATCTTCTTTGAGCTAGAGTATTGGTCTTCTCTCCTTTTAAAACACAATCTTGATGTTATGCACGTAGAGAAAATTGTGGCAGAGAGCTTGCTGGGTACTCTGCTGATGAATGAAAAATCAAAAGACACGCATAAAGCAAGAGAAGACTTAGAAAATATGGGTATTCGAGAAAATTTATGGCTAACAACGAATAAAAGAAACAAGGTCGACCAACCGCATGCTCCTTACTCTTTCATAGCTGATGAACGAGAACATTTTTGTGAGTTCATTAGAGGAGTGAGATTTCCTGATGGTTTTGGATCCAACTTTAAAAATAAGGTGCTTTCAAATAATTCAAATATAATTGGGTTAAAATCTCATGATTATCACATACTCATGCAACGATTGCTACCAATAGCAGTTCGGGCAGGTCTGCCTACAAATGTTTCAACAGCAATCACTAACCTTTGCACCTTGTTTCAAAAAATATGTGCGCGATCATTAGATGTGAAAGATATGCATAAACAAGAAAAAAATGTGGTAAATATATTATGCAATTTGGAATTGATATATCCTCCAGCATTTTTTGACATAATGGTTCATCTAGTTCTTCATTTGCCTCAAGAAGCTATTCTTGGTGGTCCCGTGTATATGAGATGGATGTATCCTTTCGAAAGATACATGAAAAAGCTAAAAGCATATGTCAGAAACAAAGCAAGGCCTGAAGGATCAATAGCAGAAGGTTATGTTGCAGATGAAGCATTGACATTTTGCTCTATGTATCTTGAGGGTATCCAAACCAAATCTAACCATCCTGGTAGAAATGTGGATGCTAATATTCCAAAGAGGCAGTTGCATGTGTTTTCATCTCAATGTCGACCAATGTCTAAGGCGAAAATCATTGACCGTTTTGAAGAGGCTAGGGAATCATTACATTATTTTGTATTGAACAACTGCCATGAAATTGAAGACTACAAATCGTAAGGTTTTCGGGTTTTTTCATTTTTACTTTAGCTATCATGCTAAACTAATTTAAACTTTGTGTTCCTTATCCAGAAAATTTAAAGCTGAATTTCCTCAACGCGACATGAAAACAGAATTTTCCTCATGGTTTAGATGTAAAGCAGATACATCTACATCTTCGTCTACTGACTATGCAAATGAATTATTAGCATTGGCCTATGGTCCAACGAGAGCATGTTCTTACGATGCTTGCATAGTCAATGGAGTTAGATTTGTGGTACATAACCGTGATAACCGACACACTACTCAGAACAGTGGTGTCGTTTCAATAGGAGAAGATGGTACTCTATTCTATGTTCAATTAGAACAGATCATAGAGTTGAAGTATCTAAATAAATACTCGGTTGTACTATTTCGTTGTAAATGGTTCGACACGTCAGGTAAAAGACTAATTAAGAAAAACAATACTGTTGTTATCGACATCAGTCGTGAATGGTTTATTGGTAATGAATGGTATGACGATCAGCAATATATATTAGCGACACAAGCTAAACAAGTCTTTTATCTACAAGATCCTTCTCAAAGAAGCGACAATTGGAGGGTTGTGGAAGACATTCACCATCGAAAACTTTGGGATCATCCAAGTATGAGTACTGTTAATGAGATAGATATATTGCATGACACTCAATCGTCTGATTACAACTTAGTAGTCGACCCAGGCTTTGATGAAGATTTTACTGAAGATGAAAATTTCATTGATGATAATGGTGACACAATAACTATTGCTCCGGTTGTGGATGATGACAATTTTATTGATGAAGACGAAGAAGAGGACGAAGAAGAAGACGAAGAAGAAGACGAAGACGAAGACACATACCTTTTAGATGAGGAAGACGATCTTATAATAGACACATGCTATTCTAGTGATGATTCCGATTGAATGCATGTATATAAGTTATTCATGTTAAATTGTGAATATATATTTAGAATGTTTATTATATCTTTATAACATGTATTTGTTTATGTGAAAGGAATGGCAGATGTTGCACATGGACACGAGGGGGGGGGGGGATGGTGGGAGTCAGGACCCCAATAGGAATCAAAATACAATCTCTAGCATTTGCGAGTCTTGTAAGTTTTTCAATCTAATTATATGTCCTCGTATATTGAATATTTTTTCTAGTTTGCTAACTTTTCTATTTCATGTATAAATATGTAGCCCAAGCCAAAAGAAAGCGTGGACCAGGGAGAAATATAAAGTCACATAATAAAAGTCAACAAAACGAGGGTGAGCCACTTCCCCTTGAAGTTGTTAAAGGGGCACACCAATATAAGTTTGTTGGATCGAATGCCTCGGATTTTGTAAGATTGATCTCCAACACTATTCTAGCACGAGTTCCTTTGCATTATGAAAATTGGCAGGCTGTTCCAGATGAGGATAAAAATAATCTTTATCCCGAACTTTTCGTAAGGCCTCCATGTGTAATTAATTATATATTTGTATTTCAATTTTGTAACTTTTACATACTTTCCAATTATTTGTTTTTTACAGGATTTCTTTGATCTCAACAAATTTAAAGATGGCGATCCCATCAGGTGGTCAAGGATTCAACTTGGAATTACTGCTGATTGTCAGAGACGTTACACATCTCGAAAGTCTACATTTAAGAAACATTTTGACAAAAATGGAGGTTATGCCGACGTTGAAACAGCAAAGAAGTGTCCCCCAAAAAATTATGATGTGGCCAAGTGGGTTAAGCTTATTGATGATTTGTTTATGGATCCCAACTATAGGCTGAGATGTGAAGCAAATAAAGATAACAGAACAAAACAAAGATACCCGAGTTTTCAAGGTAGTCAATCTTTTTGCCCAAATTCAACACATATCGGTAAGAAAAATTGTCAATATTACCCAAAGATCTATTAATTTTCATATTGAAATCTAGAAATTAGTATTTTTGGTGTTTACAAAGGAGGAAAAAACCGGAAGTGCGAGTCGTATTGATATTTTCAAGAAGACGCATTTCAAGGAAGGGAAAGGATGGGTAAACAAGGAATGTGAAGCAGATTGGGTAAGTAAAAACCCTTTTTTGTATGATTTGGTATCTTAATATTATGTGTTGGTATCCAATAGAGCTTAAATGAGGTATTAAAAGTCTTTTGTTAAATAATTGTAAAAGTTTTCATTGTGGCTTCAGTAGGTATTAAAAATAGCTTATATTTTTGTAAAAAACTATTTGCTATATGATTTAATATCTTATTTAATTATGGGTTCTCTCTTTTGGTTCGTATAATGAGTACAATAACTGAATAACAGTTGTAGTTTCGCGCAATGCGCGGGTTTCGTTAGCTAGTTATTCTTAGTATGTTGCATTTGTTGAGATAGATGAAATGCTATTGTCTATTATTAATTATTTGAACAGGTTGGTTCTGCTCGATTTATAGCAGTTTTGTTGTCATGTTGTAGTAAAAAAACATCTTATGTATTGTTTAATGTATTGTAAAATTCAAGATGAGTTAGCAAAAACGTTAAAAGATTCGGCTGATCCAGCAACAATTGATGAGATTGGGGTACTCCAGCGTGCTTTAGGTCCTAAACGTGGCTACATACGCGGTGTTGGACGTGTTGTGAGAAATGTAACCCCAGAAATATCGCGGTCATACCCTCCGCCACAGCAACAACAACAATTGCAAGACATGCAAGAAGAAATGAAAAAAGTGCAACAGCAACTGCAAGAATTGCAGCAGCAGCAGGCCGACCAGCAGCAGCACGTCACCCAGCATCAGCAACAAGTGTCACCATTCTCAAACCAAGCATTACTGGAAATAATGCAACAACAAAACCAACAACACCAGTTTCTAATGCAACAAATGACGCTGCAGTTCCAACAAGAAATAAATGCTTTGAAAAGAAAATTGCCTCAACTTGATGAAGATGATGAAGACGATGACTAGGAACTGAATGTTTTGCCTTTATTTAGAAGTTTGAATATCTTGCGTTTTGAACTTTAAATATCTTGTATTTTGAAATTTCGCTTAATATTATGTGTCGTTTTACCTTTTTATATTGTTTAATTCAGGTTAAAATGAAAATTAAAAATTGTAAATATATATATATATATATTATTCCTTTAGAGGCGACATATCGTCCCTATTGGTTTATTAGAATATTTCAATTTTAAAACCTATTATTTTGTAGGGACGACATATCGTCTTTAAAGATTTTATATAATTCTTTTGTTATTAGTCTATTGAGACGACATGTGGTTCCTATAAATTGAATATATATTTTTTTACTTTAATTGTATTGAGACGACTTGTCCTTCCTACAGGCTAAAAGTAAGTATTTTCTACTTAAATTTGTTGACACCACATGTCGTTCCTAAAAGTAATCTATGGAGACAACACCTATAGGGACGACCTAAGGACCTATCGGTACAAGCGTGTAGTGACCAAACCTGTATAGACAACATATTGTCCCTACAGGGAATTTAGACCTATAAGGAGGACATGTTGTCCCTAAAAGCCTAAAAGGTCTCGTCTCCATACATCTAATTTCTTGTAGTGCATATTGTCCCATTTGGAAAGATAGATCACATTCTAAGATATGAATGTATCTGTGCATATACTGTTGATATCAGTAACGGGCGTCCATGCATGCCCACACCACTAATAACACATGTTGGACGCTTCTAAGTGGACAGTACGTTTATTGTTTATGAATATGAATACGAAATTATGAATTCGAATGTGTGGTGGCATGCCATAATAATAATAATAATAATGACTCATTTGGTGGTCCATATATATATAATGTCTACAAACGGACAAATGACTTAGTCAACTGGTCCCACATACCGTACTACGTTTAACAGTTGGGCAAAACCGGATGTGTTGGACAATAGTTGAACAAAACCGGATAAACCTAGGATTGTTGAATTTTTTTTTATTTAGTTTAGGACTTAGGTGTGACATCAAAAGGATTTTAGGGTTGTTGGGCAGGGGCGGATCCAGCATACAAACGGGTGGTTCCCCGGAACCACCCGAGTTTCGAAATAATAGTGTACGGATATATAGAAGACGTGTAGGAACCACCTTATAAATTAAGAGGAAACCACCTAAAAAAAATTCCTGGATCCGCCACTGTTGTTGGGAATTATCAAACCGGTTAATTGATAGCGTGACTGATGATACTGTTTTCACATTATTTGTGGGGCTATATATATAATATGAAGCGTATAAAGTGCTTTCACAATGTTCACCAACCTTCTCCTTCCCACGTGCTAATATAGTAATTATATGCGCTCCATTGTATATGTATATGCTTATTTGACAAACATAATATATGAAATTTAAAATGTATAATTTTCCTTTTAGCTATTTTCTATAATTTATGTTTTATTTATATGGATGATCATGATTGAGTGTTATTAAGCGTAGAAAGATAATATTATTATATTTCTAAAAATATGAACTTTGAACTTGTTTTATATTAAGTACTTTCAATTAATATAGAAAGATAATGCTACATTCTCAATAGGCAATAGCTTCTCTCATACAAAAACAAAAATATGTATTTTTAATATAACCAACGTAATAATATCAAAATTTATTTTTAACTTTTTCCGAATATAATTAAAACTTGATTCTAAAATAGCATGCATCGTGCATTATTTAACTAGTGTATGGCTTGAAGATTTTACGGTAAAAGAAATATTTTAATTTTAAAAGATGCATATTTAGAATTCCTCCATATGAAATTATGGTCTAGCGGCACCCCGGTTTCTCCCAAACTTCCACCAGGGAGATTAGACTCATGTTCAAACCTTGTAATTGTCGGCTTTTCTTATTACAGGCAAGTCAGGAGATTTTACAAACTAATTAGTTTTCTCATGGAACGGTTTGGTCTCAATCTCGAGCGTCAAAATAATAATGGATGATTGTAACTCAATCTGAGGTATGTCAAAATAATAATGGATGATTGTAACTCAATCTGAGGTATGAATTATATGTCTGAGCTATGAAGAGACATGTTATTGAATGTCTGAATCCAGATAAACCGCGTTTCAAGAGAAAAAATGAAATTATTAATGGGACCATAAAATAGGTAAAAATGTTTTGCAATGTACCTGCTTCTACTTTTCACATGCAAGGTGGGCATCAATGTACGTGACACTGTTTATAACAGTTTCATTATTTCTGCACAGCAATAATAATAATAATAATAATAATAATAATAATAATAATAATAGTATAAATGATTTACTATTATCACGAGATACGAAATCCGATTTTAAAATATTCTTATTTCCACCTTTCAAAAAAATATTCTTATTCCTTTTTATTAGTAAAAGAAAAATAAATGTGTATAGTGTCATTAATTTCCGGTTTATATTACTCAAAACAAAGTAAAATTCTAGGCATGCTACGCAAATTAGTTACAAGCACCTCCTCACTCTAAGTATTCCATATATGCATGGTTGAATAAAATCGATTTTGTTTTTGGAGTTGCTATAACTTATACATACGGAAATTTTTACGTACCTAGAAATATGGATGTATATATCTGCATGCATCAATTGTAATTTTTTAAAACTGTATATTCGTAAGTGTAGTGTTCAATGGTGTATTTTTTATGTACATACATATATTTATAGATGTAATAAGTTATTATTAATTAGATTTATGTAAGTATTTTTTTTATTAGTGAAAATATAGATTTTTGTTATTTGGTAAGGATGAAAAGGTTTCTTATATTTGAAGGCAAGAATATACAATGAACATCTTTTATACATATTTCATAATATATCATAAAAAGTCAACATTGGTCAGCTTGTGGAAAAAAACGTGGAAAACAATTAATTTGTAAGAAAGAGTAAAGTTCTTTTCCCCATCAAATGCTTTTCTACCTGGAAAAAAGAAGAAACAGATTTTAATATGTACTAAAATGGCTAAAATATACATTTATTAAGGTAACTTATTTGTTGTATGTCTGTAAGACTCAAATCCAGAACCTTGGACATTAAAAAAAAAATTCTTTAAAACTTCAATCCAGAATTTTTGGGTGTTAAAGAACTTTGTCTTTGTTGCCAAGTTACCTACTCCTTAATTAAAAAAAAAAAAGACTACTGCATGCCTAAAATTGATTAACATAGGTTTATATAAATCATCTTAGGTTTCAGATTAAATTACAAATTAATATAAAAACATAACCATATTAATGTGTAAATTTCAAAACAGTCCAGAAATATAATATATCCATTTCAAACACCCAGATTTTTCTTCCAATATACACTTAACATAAAACTATAAGTTAGAAGAATTTTAAGATAGTAAAACATAAAGAACAAAGACTTGAGTCAAGTGGTTCAATCTGTTTCGATAATAACATGTTGAATGATTTGGCTTTCTAGAAATAATTTCATATTTGATAGTGTCCTTTTGTATTACCGGCTGAAGAGGTAGGTCCCAGCAGAGCCCAGTTGGACCCGCAAGACTCACCTTGAAGAGGGACGTCTGCGCAAGGACCAACTGGTTCCGCAGGACCCACCATGCTCAGAGATGAAGACCTTACGCGCAGTACGCCAGCTGTTCCCGCAGGGAAAGCCTCCCAATGGTGAAGTACCCCGCCTGTCCCCGCAGCTGCGGATAGAAGCCATCAGGGAAGGCTACCCGCACTAATAGCAAGGCTACACGCACAAGGCACTAACTCTCAATAATTCAGTGTCACCTGAAGGAATGAGCAAGGCGGGAACACTCCCGCCCAAATGAGCCAGTCCGTATGCTTCTGGAAGATCTTTTGTACTATACCTGCCAAGGTATGGACAAAATAGACAAGATCTGACCAAAGCAGCCCATGAACCAATCACAGGGTGACAGCTCACTGACAACAGTACGAGGAGGAGCATGCTCTAGTACTGTTTGTCACTATTAGCCGCTGCCTACTCACCAACCCTTGTCGTGGCACGCACATAGCCTGCAGTTGGTGGAAAAAAAACAAGACACAGCCGGCCTTGTCACTATCAGCCGCTGCCTACCCACCAACCAGCATGGCACGTGCGTAGCCCATAGTTGGTAGAACATGAATATTATACAGCTGGCTGTACCTGCTTGGAAACCTACCTTCGGCTATAAATACTCCAACACCTTGGAACGGTATGATCATCTGGTATCTTACCTTCATTAGCTATTTCTCTCAATATACACTTATATTCAGAGCAATCTAGTCTGATTCTCACGCCGAAGGGTGGTCACAAGGAGGAACCCCCCCTTCTCAGTGACGAGCTCACGGTGTCTGTTTTGCAGGTCATCTGAAGAACATCCTTCTTTGCCGGACCTAACCCTCGTGGGAAACATTACTTAACCCCAGATTATCCATAATCTGCCCGGGGTCACTTAGTGTTTCTTCATTGGCGCCATCCGTGCATAAAAGCTAGAACTAATTCTCAGTTTTTTCAAAACTTCTGAAAAAATGGTTAACGTTACTCCGATCCCAAGGCCAGTAAGTGACCAAGAAACCCCGGTAACCACAACCCCAGCTACTGGGGGGAACACCGGCGGTTACACAAATTTTACGAACACTACCCCGGTTACCCAAGCCGGGGCAAGTGCAGTAAACAATATTTCACTGGGGTTCACTGATGCCCAGTTGGAGAAACAGACGAGGCTCCCTTGCCAAACACTCGATCAAGTTAAGGCGTGGGCCGAAGCACGTCAGAAGGAATTCCAAGCTGAGTTGGATGAACGCTTGCGTTCACTCCAACAGGCTGACGAATTCGGAAGCACTCGACAACAGCTCAACATGAACAGTGAGTGCGAGTACTCGGACGATGATCGAGAGGAATCCGACACTGACGCGAACCCTCGCCATAGGGCGAAAGGGAAGCGTAAAGAGACGGACTTCCAACCAAGAAGGAATTTCGGAGAAACCTTCAAACCAAGGAACGCGGGGGGAAACCCACGCGACTTCTCCAAAACATTTAGACCAACTGCTGCAAATGCGGGAACATCCAAGTTTGCAAGGGACATTGCGGAAGCAATCGCTCCGAGAAGTGCCAAACAGATGTCCAACATCTGCACTTATGATGGTCTATCCGACCCAGATGATCACTTGAACAGATTCATAGCGGGGGCAACCGTCAGTAACTGGACGGAACCCACGTGGTGTTACATGTTCCAGATGACGCTGGTTGGAGCGGCCAGGGCGTGGTTTGATCGTTTACCGGTCCACCACATCTATGATTGGGCGGACTTTCAACACAAGTTCAGCCAACAGAGGAAATATACTGAAGAGCAGTGGACGATCCTCAACTGCGTGAGAGAGGAAGATGAATCTTTACTAGACTTCATCACTCGCTTCAACTCCAAAAAGCTGAGTCTAGGCAACATAAGTGAAGATCTTGTTCGCGCCGCTTTCATCTAGGGCGCCGAATACCCAGAGCTTATCCGCACGTTGACGGGTAAGGACGGCATGCCATCCACATGGGATGCCATCATGACGGCGGCCAAGCGCTTTGCCGAGACGGAGAAGCAACTGGGTAGGGATCTTCCCCAGAGTACACACCTCTACACGCAGAGGACCAGAGAAAACAATGTTCGGATCGCCCGGCAGAACAAAAAGAGGAAGCTAGGTATTTGGCAGTCAAGGGTAAACTTTGACACCTCATCCAGCTCTCGCCCTCTTGTTGGCGGAAGGGATAACACGCACCCTTCAAGCCGAAAACACCGGTGGACGCCACTCACCAAAAGCGTCACGGAGATATTTGCCACCGAAAAACTCCCATGGCCAAAAGTTCCAATGATCCGGCAGCGACCTAATGCGGATCAGAGCAAATCCTGTGACTTCCACGGGACAAAGGGTCACAATACAGAGGAGTGTACATCCTTGAAGGATATTGTTGAAACATTCGTCAAGGATGGAAGACTTGCACACCTTGTGGCATCAATCAAGAATGAAGGAAGGAATGATAACCGGTATAAAGGCAACGGACGAAAGCCCGTTGACATCAGCATCCACATGGTTCATGGCAACATCAGAGGAAGAAAAAGACGAACGACAGAACCATGCGAATGGAAGGAAGTTGAGGTGCGCTTCCCGCGAGTGCCAGGAGGACCCAGCAAGGAAGGCCCTATCGTCATCAAAAGCCAGCTGGGGCATTACATAACTTCCCGCACTCTTGCTGACAATGGCGCCTCGTCAACGGTTATGTACAGGCAGTTCTTCGACAAGCTAGACGACGAAGACAAAGAACGCCTAGAAACGGTTTACGCCTCAATGGAAGGGTTCGACGGCAGCACAAACACCCCCTGGGTATCCTATCTTTCCCCGTCATCCTCACGGACGGGAAATACTCCCGCACAGAAGACGTGGACTTCGTCGTAATGAGGAAGCCACATCACACATACGACATTCTCTTCGGGAGAGACGGGATGGCAAGATTCAACGCCATGGTATCTTCAGTCCACGGCATGATGGGATGGCCAACTGCTGAGGGTGTAGCGATGATCACCGGTATCCCCCAGGTATGCATCGCATCCGTCTCATCTAAACCCAAACCAAAGATGGCTAAACCAACCATCACCGAACCAGAAAAATGGGCCCTCAATGGCAAATACCCTGACCAGGCTGTTACAATTGGCCCAACAATCACTGATCCTACGCGCACCTTGCTCAAACGCTTACTACAGAAAAACGCTGACATCTTTGCGTGGACACCAACTGACATGACTGGTGTACCTCGAAGTAAGGCAGAGCATAAGCTCAAGTGTGACCCGGCTTTTACGCCAGTCATACAAAAGCGCAGAGTAATGGGGGCGGAACAAGCTAACGCGTGTAGAACCCAAGTCAAGGAACTCCTTGACGCGGGAATCGTACGCGTTAGTAAATATCAAACATGGGTTGCAAATCCCGTTATGGTACCGAAGGCTAACAAACAATGGCGCATGTGCATAGATTTCAAAGATTTAAACAAAGCATGCCCCAAAGATTGTTACCCGTTACCTGAAATTGACCTCAAAGTGGATTCATTAGCACCGTTTCGCCTTAAATGCTTCCTTGACGCATATAAGGGGTACCATCAAATCCACATGGCTGTAGATGATCAGGACAAAACCGCATTTCGAATGCCCGATGGCACATTTTGTTATCAAATGATGCCATTCGGACTTAAGAATGCAGGGTCCACATACCAACGCCTGATGGACAAAGAGTTTCATGCCCAAATTGGGAGAAACTTGGAAGTCTACATGGATGATTTGGTCATCAAAAGCCCTGAGCCAGAAGCGATGTTGAAAGACATCGAAGAAACTTTCAACACGCTCAGAAAGATAAACATGAAGCTCAACCCGAGCAAGTGTTCATTTGGGATGGAAGAAGGGAAGTTCTTGGGAGTCATTGTTACTAAAGATGGCTTCAGAGCGAACCCTGAAAAGGTCGAAGCCATTATCAAAATGGAATCACCTACTACCATCAAGCAAGCCCAGACACTGAATGGACGCCTAGTCGCACTTAACCGCTTTTTGTCAAACCATGCGGATAGGTCGTTCCCATTCGTGTCAACATTGAGAAACTGTTTAAAGAAAACGCACTTCCGCTGGACACCAGAAGCGGAAGCAGCTTTTCAGGAAATTCGGTTACGCTTGATCGAACTCCCAACGCTCACAGCACCAGAAGTGGGGGAGGAATTAATCATATATCTTTCGGCCACAGATAGAGCAACGGGGGCAGTCCTGCTAGTAGAGCGAAAAGGTATCCAGATGCCTATTTACTATGTTAACCGTGTCCTAACAGACGTAGAAACCCGGTACTCCACCCTGGAAAAATTAGTCTTAGCACTTGTACAGGCTTCACGCAGGCTAAGACGATATTTCCAAGGTCACCCAATCACCATTCTCACCAACTTCAAACTTGCAAACGTTCTAGGCAAACCCGAGTTATCGGGACGTCTAGCCAAATGGGCAATTGAGTTGGGGGAATATGCGATAAAGTACAAGCCAAGACCAGCCATAAAAGGCCAGGTCCTGTCCGACTTTATTGCAGAAGTCCCCGCTTCGCGGGAGAAAGAGTGCCAGGAGGAGGCTCAACCCTCCCCAGCACAGGACATCAATGATGTCTGGCGACTCTACACTGATGGAGCAGCCAGCAACGAGGGTTCAGGCGCAGGGTTGAAACTAACCAACCCAGCAGGCCAAGAATACACTTACGCTATTCGACTGGATTTTCCAAGTACGAATAACGAAGCCGAGTATGAAGCATTCTTGGCCGGGCTGAGAATTGCGCGTAAAATGGGAGTGAAAAACTTGGAAGCCCACGTGGATTCCATGTTAGTAGCCAACCAAATAAACGGAACGTACACGGCCGTGAATGACACAATGGCCCTGTACCTCGCACAAGCAAAAACCCTTATGCGCGATTTTAATGATTGTAAAGTCATACACGTCAAGCGTAGCGAAAACAAATCTGCGGATGCGTTAAGCAAGCTTGCATCATTAGCCTTCACCCATTTGGGAAAGGACATCCGCATTGAACTCCTTGAAGCACCATCAGTCCCGCACAAGGAAATTTGTGTCATCCAAACCGGCACAGAAACGTGGATGACACTGATAATAAATTACCTTGCAGCGGGTATACTACCAGAGTCAAAAACACAGGCAAGAAAAATACGTTGTAAAGCATTAAACTATCAACTCATCGATGACATCTTTTACAGACGTAACTTTCTTGGCCCACTCTTAAGATGCGTGGACAACCAAGATGCTGACCACCTCCTAAGGGAAGTACACGAAGGCATCTGTGGAGTACACGCAGGTCCACGCGTTGTTGTAGCTAAGCTAAACAATGCGGGATACTTTTCGCCGGGGATGCATACGGATGTGCTGGCATACATCAGAAAGTGTAGGTCTTGCCAGCTCTACGCACCCAACACGCATCGCCCGAAGAATGAACTTGTTCCAGTCACCTCTTCATGGCCATTTCAGAAGTGGGCCATCGATGTGACATGCCCATTTCCTACAGCAGCAGGAAACGTTCAGTTCCTAGTGGTAGCCATCGACTACTTCACCAAGTGGATAGAAGCAAAACCCTTAGCCCAAACAACCGCAAAACATATTAAAAAATTTATTTGGGAATTTATTATTTGTCGTTTTGGACTTCCACAGACTTTGGTAAGTGATAACGGCACCAACTTTGCTGACAAGAAGCTACAAAAGTGGCTGGAAGAACTTCAAATCACCCACACCTTTACCTCAGTGGCACACCCGCAAGGTAACGGTGAGGTGGAAAGAGCAAATAAAAGCATCGTCGAAGGCGTAAAGAAAAGACTCCTGGAACACAGATCCGGCTGGGTAGACGAAGTTCCACACGTCCTTTGGGCAAACAGAACGCTGAAAAAGGCCAGTACGGGAGAAACCCCGTTCAGCCTCACTTATGGCACTGAAGCCATGGTCCCAGTCGAAATTGGTTTGCCCTCACCACGGGTCTTGATTCAGCCAGAAGACAATGATGCAGAAAGACGGTTAGACCTTATGCTAACCGAGGAACGCAGAGACTTAGCCGCAGCGCGTGAAGAAAACTACAAGCGACAAATGCAAAAGTACTACAACACGCGGGTAAAACTCTGCAACTTCAATGTAGGAGACTACATATTGCGTAACAACGAGGCTTCAAACCAAGAGCGCCCAGGAAAACTGGCACCGGTCTGGGAAGGACCGTACATTATCAAAGAAGTTTTGGGAAAAGGCGCATACCGGCTCGAAAGGCTCGATGGCACTCCTATCCCAATAACATGGAACGGAGCTCAATTACGCAAATGTTACATGTAGATCAATTCCAAACTTGTAAAGAAAAGGCCTAGAGCCACTTCTAATGGAAATGATTCTCCTTTCATATTGTGTTGATAGCCTTACCTTTATACTTATGAACTTCCCACACTGATATGCCGGTATTCACCGCATAAATATGGGAAGAAGTAAGTCGTTGCGTGTGGAAGGCGGCAAAACCCGCATAAACACATAAAACGGTAAAAATTTCTAAGGAAAACCTTCACGCAAGTCAGCTATAGGTGAAGTTTGGTCATCCCAATAAATGAAAGTGACGGTCCTACCCGCACAATCATGATAGAGGAAACTGAACATTAACCTATTGGCAACCGCGCGTCGACAGGTTAACTTATTCAAAACACTTAGAAAATTTCAAAGGAAAAGATGAGGAAAACTTCCACGCAGGTCAGATATAGGTAAAGTTTAGCCATCCTACTAAGTGAAAGTGACGGTCTTATCCGCACAATCACGAAAGAGGAAGCAAAACTTTAACTTATTATCTGCCACGTTGAAAAGTTAACTTATCTAAGTACTCAAGAAATTGCTAAGTTAAAACAAAATATGCGTGAAATAAACAAGGCAAGGCATTAACAAATAATCTTTATTCCATCAACATTCAAACATTACAAGAATTGCTGGGTACATACCCGCATACAAGATTAGTAGTCTACAAACATAAAATCTACTCTAATGGTGGAAAGGGATCTAAAGTATCAAGCTTCAGGACCACTCCCACTTGGACCCGCACCATCAGTAGAGTGTGGCGGTTCAAGGAAAGCTTTGAGGATAGTTAGCCCATCATTAGCAGCAGCAATCTCGTTTACCTTCTCCACCACCGGATGCGGGAAGGCGGCATACTGATTCACTGCTTGGTCATACGCAACTTCAGTATCCACATTGTAAAGAGGGAAGTTGGAAGGCGGAATGCCTTCTTCAACAAACCCTAGACCAAGCAAGAAGCCAGCCTTTTCCCCATCCTCATGAGAAGCGTTGAGGGCTGCGCTCATCGCATCGTCATATGATGTGTTCGTGAACACCCGATGCACAACCTAAAAAACAGAAGTATATCAAAAACTCTTCTAAGGAAAAGCGTAAAGAAATTGTGAAACTACGCATACCTGAGACAACGCTTCTCGGAGAAGCCATTCCTTGGTAACCAGAGCCTCCTGGAGGGCAGCTTGAGCTTCATTACAGGCGCGTTCGGCTTCGTTCTTTGTAAGGTTGGCAAGCAACACATCTTTGGCTGCAGCCTCTTCGACGCCCTTTAGCTTACGCTCAGTGTGGTCAAGCACCCCCCTCTGGTCCAAGATCTCTTGGAGCTTCTTGGCATCTTCCATGGCCAAGGCATCATGAGCCTGCTGGAGCCTCTCTAATTTGGCTTTAAGTTCCTCATTCTCGATGCGTAGAGGCTCAACAGCAGCTTCAGCCTTGGTGGCCCTCTCGGTTGCATTCCGTGCAGTTTCCTTAGCCAACCGAAGCTGTTCATTAACAGCTTGGGTGGCCTTGGAACGGGCCTCGAGACGAGCCTGAACTTCAACCTCAAGGGCCTTGAAGGCCTTCTCCTTCTCCGCAGCAACGGCGGAGAGCCTCCTGTTCTCCTCCCGGACAGCCCGCGCCTGAGCTACTTCTTGGATACGAGCTGCCTTTAACTTGTCGTTTTCACGACAAAGCAGCTCGACGCGCGGCTGCATCCGGGCTACGAGAATGCGGAGCTCATTTGTCAACCTACCCTCTTGGTAGCTTGACATTGCTTCCCCCAGCGCCCCACGTGGGGCGGCGTGGCGCGCCCACTCGACGCATTCCACATGCGTCCGAAGGGTTGTTCCTCGGCGGATGTTCCATCGTGGAACATACACTTCATTGGAATCCGACACTGCAAAAGCAAAAAGCAGTTAGGAAAAGATGATTTAAAAAAAATATAAAATAAAATAATAAAAGGCCAAAATAACCCTACGCACCTATAGGGTCGACGACAGTCCTGTAGCCGCCAAACCCATCACCCGAACCTAACGGATATTCATCCAAGAGGTCAGGCAGATGGGAAGGAGGCAGAGATTGGCTTGACGCCCCAACCCCGGACATACCTGAAGGACCGGCCGTAGTCGCCGGCGCCGGAGGAGGCATAGCGGAGGCCGCCATGGTAGAAACCAACGGAGGTGAACTCACCGGAGGTGATCTCACAACCGCGGCCGCGGCTGTGGAAGAATCCACAGAAACACTCACCGCCGGCTCAGTGAAAGAATCAGTGAATATGGCACAGACAGCCGGCGGAGACGTCGTCACAGTTGGAACAGTTGGCTCAATCGGGTGAGCAACTGAACCAACAACTGAAGCAGGCGCAGTCGCCTGGGTCATCGCCTCAGGTAGGTTGACCAAACCTACCGTCATGGGTCCGGAGGTGCTCCTCCCCGATCCACCCTGGAATGCGGTAGCATCCACGCCTGCACAAAGAAGATATATAAGTATAATGGCGGAAAGTTATGCAGTTAAGATAAAGGAAGTATACTTACGGGTCCTTTTGAGCTTGAAGGCGCGAACGGGCGGGGACGAACCCGATGGAGCCGGCCTCTTCGTACCGGTCACCGTCGTTGTCCTGGGCTGCTCGGAGGTGACAGCCGTTTCAACCTCCAGAGCAGTGGTCTCAACACCACCCGGGTTCCCCGCCGCCTCTTCACTCTCGGTCTCCGACTCAGACCGGGTCACCTGGTCGGCAGTGGAGGCTACCTTCGCCTTGCCCTTCCCGCCAGCAGCCTTCTTCTTCCGCGCAAGAAAAGGACCATCTGCGGATTCCTCATCAGAAGATGACAAGATTAGAGGAATTCCAGCAGAGGTTTCAGCATTCAGGGGGCGAGGGTTAAATAGTCTTTTACCTGGCCGCATGACGCTCAGTATTTCGTGGCCTGGCGGGTAGGCCTCCACAAACCGATCCACAGTCTGCACAAAGATGGGCAACTCGTTCTCGTCAAGAGCACGAGTACCCAACCGAGCGGGACCATCAGCTTCCCGCGGATGCAGGAGGGACTGCACGTCATTTCCCTCTGAAATAAAAAGAAAAACAGTTAGAAAAAACCTTAAATCAACAAAGAAGACGGAGCATACCGTAAGGGATAAAGTTCAAACCGTATTCAAGTACGATGGGAATCTGTGGCGCATCCGCCCCAGCATCCTTCCACACCCTGCTCATACCGAGCATCACCATCCCGGACTCCGGAAAGCGGTAAACCGGAGTCTGGATCCGGGAAATCTTGGAGAACCATTCCGCCTCCTGGTAATTGGAGGCGTGAAGGCAGGGGAGAGCTCTCCCGTTCTTAAATGTCATCGCTATAGGGACGACACAGGGAGAGATGTAAAAGAACTCCCGCTTCCAAAACCGAAGACTGCGCTCGGTAGCGCAGATCTTCAAACCCTTGATCCGGGTGACCAGGGTGTACCAGCCTTGGATGCACCTCCAGGAGTAGAAGGTCATCAGGCGGTCGACGTGGGGATCCACGCCAAGAATGAGGCACACCCACTCAAAATGGCGGATCTTGGCGATCGCCATTGGGTGTACCTCCGTCAGGTGCACACCGTGTCTATCCAGAACACGGTATACAAACTTCGTCAACGGGAACCTAAGATTCCCATAGACGAAGAAGGCGGCATATACCCCTATTTTGCCCTTGGGGGCATCGTACACCGTCTGGTGTGGCTCCGGAAACTCAGGCTCGAACGGCTCCAGCATGAACTTTCGGACGATGTACCGGTAAAGCTCGATGGGAAGAGCACACTGGCATTCGCCAGCAGTGCTCTTATCGTCCTTATCGGACGTAGACGTAGGGTTCTCGACATACAAGTCAGACTCCTCGACGGTAGCTTCTGGATCATGAGTAGACGACATGTTTTGGAGGTAAAGAACGATTTCAGGAGAATGCTTGACAGAAAGTTAGAGTATTCGCCGGAAATCGCTTAGAAGAAGAAAGAAGTGAAAGTGTGGATTACCGTGAACCCTCTCCCCCTTTATATACTCATCGCAATGAATGCGATGAATTTAATGCGGAGGAGAGAGAAAAGAGCTGGTGCAATGAAACTATGACACGTGGAAAAAGCAAGCTGGCAACAGCTGTTGACGGGACGCGTGCCGTAAAATCCGCGCACACACGCCCGAAAAATCGCGCCCACGCGCCTGAAAAAGCTTCTGGAATGACCATATACTGTCACGTCGCCATAACTTCCTGCACGTCCTGACACTGTCAGAAGAAACCGTCGGACGACGTTTCAACAGTTTGGACTGTTCTTATCCTTTCACCAACTCTTCGAATTTCAAGAAGATTCAAAAAGATTCAAAAGTAAGCGGGACTATACCCCTTACCTTGGCAACCAAGTAACTATAAGACAGGTGCGAGTACAGTGTCAAGGCAAAACCCTTCACATACTTAGCACCCGCAGGGAATGGACGCCAAGAATACCTTGGAAGTAAGATAACTATAGGACGAGTGCGGGTACAGTGTCAAGGCGAAACCCTTCACATACTTAGCACTCGCAGGGAATTGAAACCAAGAAGGATCTTCTGGGCCATGCTTGCGGAAAAGGAAATAACATCCCCGCATAGCGGGAACGTTGAGAACTAGATTGTTTGAAGCTCCAGGATGGAATTGGTTCTTTAACATAATTGATCACTATGTTTAAAACTACCAAAACCTCGTGGAGAATCTACACAAGTGAAACTCAACGCTCCTGACTTGCGAGGAGGTTACACACCTACCCGCATCATACCCAAAAATCAAGCAGAAAAGTCGGGAATTTTTGCACGTGACATTAGGGAAACCGAGGGAAGAATCCCCACGGACAACCTTAAAACTAAATTCTTTTCAAAACCCCTTGCTTAAGTCCAAAGTTCACCTCACTTATTAACAATTCATGAGAAGAACATTGGACTGGGGGGACTTGAAGAGGTAGGTCCCAGCAGAGCCCAGTTGGACCCGCAAGACTCACCTTGAAGATGGACGTCTGCGCAAGGACCAACTGGTTCCGCAGGACCCACCATGCTCAGAGATAAAGACCTTACGCGCAGTACGCCAGCTGTTCCTGCAGGGAAAGCCTCCCAATGGTGAAGTACCCCGCCTGTCCTCGCAGCTGCGGATACAAGCCATCAGGGAAGGCTACCCGCACTAATAGCAAGGCTACACGCACAAGACACTAACTCTCAATAATTCAGTGTCACCTGAAGGAATGAGCAAGGCGGGAACACTCCCGCCCAAATGAGCCAGTCCGTATGCTTCTGGAAGATCTTTTGTACTATACCTGCCAAGGTATGGACAAAATAGACAAGATCTGACCAAAGCAGCCCATGAACCAATCACAGGGTGACAGCTCACCGACAACAGTACGAAGAGGAGCATGCTCTAGTACTTTTTGTGACTATTAGCCGCTGCCTACTCACCAACCCTTGTCGTGGCACGCACATAGCCTGCAGTTGGTGAAAAGGGAACAGTACACAGCCGGCCTTGTCACTATCAGCCGCTGCCTACCCACCAACCAGCATGGCACGTGCGTAGCCCATAGTTGGTAGAACAGGAATATTATACAGCTGGCTGTACCTACTTGGAAACCTACCTTCGGCTATAAATACTCCAACACCTTGGAACGGTATGATCATCTCGTATCTTACATTCATTAGCTATTTCTCTCAATATACACTTATATTCAGAGCAATCTAGTCTGATTCTCACGCCGGAGGGTGGTCACAAGGAGGAATCCCCCTCTTCTCAGTGACGAGCTCACGGTGTCTGTTTTGCAGGTCATCTGAAGAACATCCTTCTTTGCCGGACCTAACCCTCGTGGGAAACATTACTTAACCTCCAGATTATCCATAATCTACCCGGGGTCACTTAGTGTTTCTTCACCGGCATTAAATTAGCTTCCTTCGTGTGGATCAAGCAAACTAGCAAAAGAATACTTCTTTGGTTTTAACATAATTGGTATTAAAAAAAGAGAGATAAATTTGGATATACCAATTTAAAATGTCAAATAATTTACTGTTAACACATTCATTTTGAACAACTAAAATGTTAACACTTATAGAAATAAAAATTTGTCATTTGTGTATCTGAGTTAAGATCTGCCATATACCCAAAGTCCATGCAATAAAAGGTTAAGGGCACGTGGTGGGGCAAGTAGTGGCAGTGCAGTGTAATTATCCATGACAAGTGGATCGATCTCGGACTATATTAATAACTGAAACAACAATAATTCTGTTCTGTGCCGGATTTAACCTAGCCAAAATTATTGTTGCGTAACCACGGAACACTCCCTACCATGACGTCACTCATTGATAACCTTTTTTCCTAATTATATATGCGTTACAAAACTATTACTACTTGTTTTCTATTTAAAACCTAACGTATCTTATTATAATTGACTATACCCGTAAATTATGGACATTCACCTCATTTAAACCTAGTTTCGTATCTTCATATTCCTCATGATTGAAGTTGTGACTTTTGAGAGTTAGTTTAGGAAATTTTATAACAACTGCTTAAAGAAAGAAGCATCATCATTTATTAAAAGGGTTCATTTATTAATAGAGTTAAGTTATTCTATAAAAGCTTGAATGAGAACGACGGGGTAAACATTTTAGTTTTTTTTTGTTTTTGATTTATATTTTAAGATATGATTTTTTAATACTTTTTTATCTTAAATTTTTTAGAGGTTTTTTAGACCAGAAATCATTCTCATCATTATCATTTTTGTGACATTACGTATTTTAACCTAACCGGTACTAACAAATATAACTTTTAATTAATTTATTATAAAAACATCTACTATGTAATTACAATAAAAATAAAATGAGGTATTATTTTAAATACATGCATGCATAAATAAATAAATAAATAAAGCTATATTGTAATATAAATAGTTATATGTATAAAAATAAAATAAAATTTAGGCAAGCCAAGCTTGAATTTGAAATTCTACTCATGCTACGACCTCGAACTTTGAATATAAAAACTTGAAACAAGCTGAGTTCGAAAGAGGTAAGCTCGTGATCCATTCGCAAAATCATAATTTCGCAAAATCATAAGTTTGAAAGAGGTAACCTATTAAATTCCGAATTCCTATTAGTAACATAAAAAGATGAGAAATTGTTGTTCTCCTAAATCCAGATATAATTCATTAACAACTTCAGTCACATCAAAAATTTTCACAAGATATTTAATCAAACAAATTTGGGAATAGGGGAGAGTGGGATTTAATCCTAAAATATTTCTATCGTAATTTTAATGAGTGGGCTTGTCACTCGTTGTGACCCAAAGCCATTTCTTGGGTTCACTCTCTCGTGGACAGCCCTATGTACAACCCTTCCCCTGCCCAAATCACCATGTATTAACTACCAAGATCCATTAAATAAGTAATTCACAATCCTTTGCAACGCTAATGAATTATTAACAGTTTTACTAAAATATCATGGTTTGCTAGTGTAGATCACAAGATTGTATGAAAACATGTCACATTAAGAAGATTGCATAAAAAGATATCACAAAATTATTATTCAATTAACAACTCCACTTATCAAATGCCAAATTCCCTACATTATAGAAAACAAATTGCATAACTCGACTTGTATTAAAGATCTTCACAGCCTAAGCGAAAGAAACTTCACTTATAAAGAATTTCATTAAAATATTTCTATCGTAATTTCAATGAGTGGGCATGTCACCTGGTCACAGTATACTTTTTACAAAACAGACGTGGGCATATTCAAATTGTGGCCCAAAGCCATTGCTTGGGTTTACTCTCCCGTGGACGGCCCTATGTACAACCCCTTCCGCTGCCCAAATCATCGTTCATTAACTACCAAGATTCATTAAATAAATAATTCACAATCCTTTGCAACTCTAATGAATTATTAACAGCTTTTCTAAAATATCATTGGCTGCTGGTGTAGATCACAAGATTGTATGATAACATGCCGCATTAAGAAAATTGCAAGGTTGCATAAAAAGATATCACAAAATTATTATTTTATTAATAACTCCACCTATCGCATCCCCAATTCTCTATCAACACATTATAGAAAAAATTTGTATAGCTCAACTTGTATTGAAGATCTTCATGGCTTAAGCGAAAAGAATTAATTCATAACTTCACCTATAAAGAATTTCATTAAAATATTTCTATCGTAATTTTAATGAGTGGGCAAAGAGGTACACAAATCGGTTAACTGGTTAACCATTAACCAGTTAATACGCTAACTGGGTTTTTTTTGCTAGAATTAACCGGTTAGACCGGTTTTTTGGTTTGGGTAGTAACCGGTTTTGACTGGTTAGACCGGACCGGTTAATAACTGGAAAAAACCCGATTTTTAATAAAATAATAACAAAAAAATCGGTTAACCGATTCAGTTTTTGAAATCAATAATATACAAGCGGTTACTACTCGACGGTTATGATCAGTTATTAACCGGTTAGGATTGGACCGGTTAGTAACCGGTTACAAAATTGAGTACAAACTGGTTAGAAACCGGTTTCTAGGGGGCATGTCACATGATCACAATATACTTTTTACAAAATAGTCGTGAGCCTATTCAAATTGAGGCCCAAAGTCATTTCTTCGATTTACTCTCTGTGTACGGCCTTATGCAGAACCAATTCCCCTACCCAAATCACGATGTATTAACTACCAAGACCCATTAAATAAATATTTCGCATTCCTTTGCAACGCTAATGAATTATTAACAGGTTATTAAGGTTTTTTTTTGTATTTTTAAATAGTTTAACATTTCAAAATATTTCCTTAAAAATTGAGAGAGAAATTTGAAATTGCAAAAAAAAAAAAAAAAAAAAAAACTAAATGAAAAATTGCAACAAAGAAAATTTATTTTTTTCATTTTTTTGTTGCGTTTTTCGCAATTTAATAATTATTTTTCTCATTTTTTTATTTTTGCAATGTAAAATTATTTAGAAATAAAAAACATACATAACCTACTATTCAGGTAAAATATCTAGGATTATAACTCAAATGAAACTTTAGTGATCTGATTGAAAAAAAAACCCATTTTTTAAGTGACTTGATTGAAACAATTTTAAAACTTGTTACTATTTTATAAAGTAATCCCAAAAAAAATGTTAGCAACTAAACTTTGATTTCTAGTAAAAAAATTACAACGGGTTATATCCCGCCTCAAACGTTCAATAAAAAACAAATAAAAATAAAAAATAATATTCCATCACTAAAAAGTAATAGGTTTGGGACTACTATAGTGATGGAATACTTATACTATAATATGTCACATTAATTAATTTAGATTGCATAGCATTACTTCATACTACATTAAATATAAACATATTACATCATATTATATGAAATTATATCACATTACATGAGTATTTACTATTTGCATAAAATTACATTATATTATAACATATTACATTATATTTTTCATATTTTATCATATTGCATAAAATTATATCATACTAATTAAGTTTGTTGTGTGCACATGAGTCGAGCCGTACATAAACTATGTTAAAGCAACTCGCTAAATGTCAAAATTGTATCGAATTGAGTCCAATAAATATTTTAGCTTTCTAAAAAATTATTAAATAAATTGTAAAATATATATTAAAAAATTCTACTTTATGTTAGTTATGTATAAAATAAGTCAATAATATTTTCAGCCAGATTACTAGGTCTAAAAGTTATTACCATGCTTTGTGAAAGTATGTTTTAATCTATTATTATCCTTTTGCATTTATTATTTGATAAACTAAATATCTTTTTTTATAAAATCATAAATAAGAAATTAAGTATTGTATTAATTAAATCCATTATAAAAAATCAACTTAAAAAAGCAAGACTTTTTATCCATACTATCCGGTTATAAAAGTGATGTCACAATTATAATACATTGCACTGAAAGAGTGAAAAGTTATATTTTAAGGGAAAAAGAATTAAAGTAGGTTAACCCAACATGCCACATTAAATATTTAGAATAGCTCATGCTTTACACACCACCCAGAAAGGAGACAAAACACATGCCTATATATATGTACATATATATCCCATTATACACACTGTGATAGAGACAGAGAGAGAGAAGAATTCAAGTATACAACATTTTCACATATATCTTTTATTCTAGTGAGAGAAAGAGGAAGACACGTATCTTATAGATTGTGTTTTTTATAAAATTATTTACTTGTTAAAATCATGGAGAATGCAGGGCCATCATCATCATCAGCAGCATCATCATCTTTTGTCTCAGTTGAAGGTGATATTACTTGATAAGTTCATTCTATAATATTGTCACATAATGATTAATGTTTTAATTTCCATAAGTTTAATGTTGTTCTTAATCTAAATATTATGCAGATGTTATGTTCAAAGAACTGTGGAAATCTTGTGCTGGACCATTGGTTGATATGCCTAAAGAAGGAGAACGTGTATACTATTTTCCGCAAGGACATATAGAGCAAGTGAGTAATTAAATTACAAATCTATATATGTTTGTTAAAGTTTAATATTTTAACTTTAATTAATTGATTTTTTTTTATTTTTTTTGGTTTAGGTGGAAGCTTCAATGAATGAAACATCAACTCAAGAGATACCACATTTTGAACTCAACTCAAAGATCTTGTGTCATGTTGTCAACACACATTTGTTGGTATGTAATTTGCTATTTTTGGATTAAGATTTTAACAAGGGATTTATGTGTAATTGCTTAAAAAGTGGGAGCGAATTCGGCCTTTTATCAAGAATGATCATATATTCATATACGAATGTTGTGACTTTGTAGGCAGAGCGTGACACGGACGAAGTGTACGCCCAAGTCACACTGCTCCCGACAATGGATGTAAGAATTTGATTCATTAAATATTTGAATTAAATTAAATATATATAAAATGATGGTTTTGTTACTTTAATGTCACATTAATTGCAGCAAAGGGAGTTAACAAGTCGTGATCCATGTTTACCTGAACCAGCAAGGCCAGGTATGCGCTCGTTTGCCAAGGTCTTAACGGCTTCGGATACCAGCACACACGGCGGGTTTTCAGTGCTCCGAAAGCACGCGCAAGAGTGCCTTCCCGCGCTGGTAAACTTCTTTTTTTCGGTGGGAAATTGGATTTTAATATCAAAACTTTCCCCTGTTGGCCAGCGCTAAGCCGAACTTTAAAAATATACCACAAAAGTCCAAGTTTCAACCTATTGGCCGACAACGAGTTTTTCACTAACAGAGTTAGATTCTGTTAGTTTTTGTTGGCGTGGATCAGCTTACGTGGAAAAAATATATTTTTTTATTAATAATGTTGGTGGTCAGGTCCACCGATATTATTAATAAAAAATTTAAAAAATCTACGTAAGCTAGTCCACGTCAGCAAAAACTAACGGAATCTAACCGCGTTAGTGAAAAGCTCGTTGTCGGTCGATATGTTGAAACTTGGGACTGTCGTGGTATTTTTGAAGTTCGGCTTAGTGCGAGCCAACGAGACAAAGTTTGGATTATTGTAATCCGATTACGCTTTTTCGGTTCATTAATTATAATTAATTATTATTATTTTAACACCTAAGTTCCACCTCACATTTATAAAAGGGATATCATGTCACATTAATTATTAGTAGGATTTAGTTATATGGTCACATACATTATTATTCCAGACTCTTTTACACTTTTATGTTTTAAATAATAATTTGTTTTTATGTTCAAATTTGAGTAAATTTGTATGTTAGATCATGAATCAAGAAGCACCTAGTCAAGACATAGAGGCCTTTGACCTACATGGCACCCTATGGAGATTTAAGCACATTTTTAGGGGTCAACCAAAGAGGCATCTATTGACTACAGGATGGAGTAATTTTGTTACTCAAAAGAAATTAGTGACAGGGGATACACTTGTATTCCTAAGGTATTGTTTTATAATTATTGGTGGTAAAGTATGTACATTTTATAATGTTGTGACTTGTGACTCGTGTCTAATGATAGGAATGAAAATGGTCATTCGCGTATTGGCGTTAGACGTCAGGTTCGTCAACACAGCTCAGCGCCTTCTTCTGTTATCTCTAGCCAGAGTATGCATTTGGGCGTGCTGGCAACCGCGTCACAAGCGGTTTTCAGCCAGTCCCGGTTTACCATTTTTTACAAACCAAGGTATGAATAATGATGTTGATCTTTGACGGTTTTTCTAATAACATTTTTTGAATTGTGATTTTTTTTTTCGTTTTTCAGGACGGTCCAGTTCATTGTCGGTGTAAACAAATATCTGGAAGGTGTGAATAATGGTTTTAGTGTTGGAATGAGGTTTCAGATGCGGTTTGAGGGAGATGATTTGCCGGAGAGAAGGTTTACCGGCACGATTGTTGAAGTCGGAGACTTGTCGCCTCAGTGGGTAAACTCAAGATGGCGATCGTTGCAGGTTATGGTTATTTATGTAACATAAGTACATAACATATGTTTAAATTTGATGTTTGTTTGGATAAACTAAAAAGTCAAACCTTTTGTTGACCATACCAGGTTGCGTGGGATGAACCGGCGTCAATTGTGAGACCAGAACGGGTTTCACCGTGGGAAATCGAACCGTTTGTAGCACCTGTTCCCGCGAGTTTAGGTCAAGCAGTGGTGCTAAAACATAAAAGGTCAAGACCATCAAAGGGAAACCATAATGCTGGTCAGTTGACTTTTCTTATATATTTAGAACCTTATTGTATATGTAATTATGTATACAATATGCATATTATTAACATCTTTTTAATTTGTTTTAGAAGCAGGAAGTTCAGGTTTATCCGCTCGGTTAAAATCGACGAATGAAGGACAGAGGGATGATAACCCAAACACTAGCCGTAACCGTAACCATAACCATGGTTCCTGGTTATCATCATCGTCGCCACTTGTGATAGCTTCAAGGAACGTTCATGAAGTAGACGAAACTGAAGAAAGAAGAAGTGCTTTCTCACCTTGGTCGGGTAAGCAGCGAAAAGATTCGATACCAAGTTCTGCAAGCGGATCAACTTGTAGAATTTTCGGTATTGACATAAATATCCCACCGAAAGGTGGTGATAAAGAAGCTGAAAACATACAAAGCAATGCCACCCGAACGCGAACAAAGGTATGCATATAACTTTGACTTATCTTTATGATCAAGATATGCATCTGACCAACTTGGTTATGAACTTATGATTATGAAAGGTCATGATGCAAGGGATGGTGGTAGGTCGAGCGGTGGACCTAACTTTGTTGAGGAATTATAAGGAGTTAATCGAAGAGATGGAAAAGATGTTCGGGATAGAAGGTGAGTTGCACACTCAAGAGGAGTGGGAAATTGTGTATACCGATGGTGAAGGAGACGATAAGCTCATGGGAGATCAGCCGTGGCGGTAAAAGCTTTTAAAAACTTATATTTATCTATTTGAAATATGCATTGGTATGTTACTATGTTAACAAAGTCTTATGTGGTTGTGACTGTAGGGAGTTTTGCAGCACGGTGAAGCGCATCACCATTCGTTCAAGTCAACAAGTCAAGAAAATGAGGGTGGGAAGTAAGTTTCCCTCTTCAACCGACGGCGAGGCGTCAGGTAGCTTAGAAGCTTCAAGAAAGTGATGTTGAAGATGTTTACGAAACTCCCCTGTGCTAGTTTCGGTTTTTTTTTTATCGTTTTTGTTTTAAGCAGTTCATAGGCGTTGGGTTCCACCTAAACGAGTTTTAAGCTGTTCATAGGCATTGGGTTCCATCTAAACGAGTTTTAAGTTGTTCATAGGCGTTGTGTTCCACCTAAACGAGGGGATGAACGAATGTCTGCTTTGGTAGATAATTAGCGACCCTCGTGACGGATGGAGTAGGTTATAGATTAGAGTAAGGAGAGATGTGAGTATTTAGAAGTAACATATATATACATATGAAAGATGTGTATATGATTAGTTTTATGTTTTGGATGGTTTAATAATATTAATGATGGGGAGTTTCTGGTGTCCATAATATGTGTAAATATTTTGAATTTTGACAACATATCAAACTGTCATATGGTTAAAACTTTTTTCTATATAAGATCGGTTTTCGACTTGACGAGCAAGGTATCAGATATCGAGTGAAGCAAGTGATACGAGAAAAGAGTTTCTGAATTTGAACTGCTAAACGGTGTTTTAGAATTACATCACGAAAACATCATAGTCCGTACTGGTTCCTAACTTCCGATGCTAGTCTACATGAACTAATACTTTCTTTTCCGAATCTTGAAGGTGGATGACCTGATCACATCATCATCCATCTTCAATGTTGCCTCGAGTACCTCCATTGATTCGGGTTTTGTGAAATACGTAAATAAGAGATAGATACCGTCCAAGTACGTGTTCGTTTCTCCAGCTTTGTTCTTCTTTTTGATGCTGCATGCAAGTGGGATTACTCCCCTGTTGAACACCTCAACATACATCCCACCTCCAGCAACAAGCAACTGCAACAACAACAACAACACAAATCAATAAGTTATAAATAATAATTAAAAGACGAAAAATTCATGAAATCGGTGTAACAAATTTGAGTTCAAATCACCATAAGCGTCGCTCCTAAGTCCAAACAATTTAGGGGTAATTATAAAGCCACACAATCGAACTCGAACAAATACTAATAAACTTAAATAATAATTCTCAACATTTCCTCTCAAGCTAATAGGCCTGCAAACGAGTTAAATGAACACGAACAGGGTCATGTTCGTGTTTGTTCGTATAAGCAAACAATTTTTTTGTTCATGTTGGTTCATTAAAGAAATGGGCATGCTCATGTTCGTTCATTTAAAACCTAAACAAACAGTTCACGAACGTAAACAAACAAACCTAAACGAACATAACTAAACAAATGAACATAGATGACCAATCATAAATGAAAACAAACTGGTCTATTATTAATTATTTAAACAGGTTGGTTCTGCTCGATTTATAGCAGTTTTGTTGTCATGTTATAGTAAAAAAACATCTTATGTATTGTTTAATGTATTGTAAAATTCAAGATGAGTTAGCAAAAACGTTAAAAGATTCGGCTGATCCAGCAACAATTGATGAGATTGGGGTACTCCAGCGTGCTTTAGGTCCTAAACGTGGCTACATACGCGGTGTTGGACGTGTTGTGAGAAATGTAACCCCAGAAATATCGCGGGTCATACCCTCCGCCACAGCAACAACAACAATTGCAAGACATGCAAGAAGAAATGAAAAAAGTGCAACAGCAACTGCAAGAATTGCAGCAGCAGCAGGCCGACCAGCAGCAGCACGTCACCCAGCATCAGCAACAAGTGTCACCATTCTCAAACCAAGCATTACTGGAAATAATGCAACAACAAAACCAACAACACCAGTTTCTAATGCAACAAATGACGCTGCAGTTCCAACAAGAATAAATGCTTTGAAAAGAAAATTGCCTCAACTTTATGAAGATGATGAAGACGATGACTAGGAACTGAATGTTTTGCCTTTATTTAGAAGTTTGAATATCTTGCGTTTTGAACTTTAAATATCTTGTATTTCGAAATTTCGCTTAATATTATGTGTCGTTTTACCTTTTTATATTGTTTAATTCAGGTTAAAATGAAAATTAGAAATTGTAAAAATATATATACATATATATTTTATTCCTTTAGAGGCGACATATCGTCCCTATTGGTTTATTAGAATATTTCAATTTTAAAACCTATTATTTTGTAGGGACGACATATCGTCTTTAAAGATTTTATATAATTCTTTTGTTATTAGTCTATTGAGACGACATGTAGTTCCTATAAATTGAATATATATTTTTTACTTTAATTGTATTGAGACGACTTGTCCTTCCTACAGGCTAAAAGTAAGTATTTTCTACTTAAATTTGTTGACACCACATGTCGTTCCTAAAAGTAATCTATGGAGACAACACCTATAGGGACGACCTAAGGACCTATCGGTACAAGCGTGTAGTGACCAAACCTGTATAGACAACATATTGTCCCTACAGAGAATTTAGACCTATAAGGAGGACATGTTGTCCCTAAAAGCCTAAAAGGTCTCGTCTCCATACATCTAATTTCTTGTAGTGCATATTGTCCCATTTGGAAAGATAGATCACATTCTAAGATATGAATGTATCTGTGCATATACTGTTGATATCAGTAACGGGCGTCCATGCATGCCCACACCACTAATAACACATGTTGGACGCTTCTAAGTGGACAGTACGTTTATTGTTTATGAATATGAATACGAAATTATGAATTCGAATGTGTGGTGGCATGCCATAATAATAATAATAATGACTCATTTGGTGGTCCATATATATATAATGTCTACAAACGGACAAATGACTTAGTCAACTGGTCCCACATACCGTACTACGTTTAACAGTTGGGCAAAACCGGATGTGTTGGACAATAGTTGAACAAAACCGGATAAACCTAGGATTGTTGAATTTTTTTTTATTTAGTTTAGGACTTAGGTGTGACATCAAAAGGATTTTAGGGTTGTTGGGCAGCGGCGGATCCAGCATACAAACGGGTGGTTCTTAGGACTTAGGTGTGACATCAAAAGGATTTTAGGGTTGTTGGGCAGGGGCGGATCCAGCATACAAACGGGTGGTTCCCCGGAACCACCCGAGTTTCGAAATAATAGTGTACGGATATATAGAAGACGTGTAGGAACCACCTTATAAATTAAGAGGAAACCACCTAAAAAAAATTCCTGGATCCGCCACTGTTGTTGGGAATTATCAAACCGGTTAATTGATAGCGTGACTGATGATACTGTTTTCACATTATTTGTGGGGCTATATATATAATATGAAGCGTATAAAGTGCTTTCACAATGTTCACCAACCTTCTCCTTCCCACGTGCTAATATAGTAATTATATGCGCTCCATTGTATATGTATATGCTTATTTGACAAACATAATATATGAAATTTAAAATGTATAATTTTCCTTTTAGCTATTTTCTATAATTTATGTTTTATTTATATGGATGATCATGATTGAGTGTTATTAAGCGTAGAAAGATAATATTATTATATTTCTAAAAATATGAACTTTGAACTTGTTTTATATTAAGTACTTTCAATTAATATAGAAAGATAATGCTACATTCTCAATAGGCAATAGCTTCTCTCATACAAAAACAAAAATATGTATTTTTAATATAACCAACGTAATAATATCAAAATTTATTTTTAACTTTTTCCGAATATAATTAAAACTTGATTCTAAAATAGCATGCATCGTGCATTATTTAACTAGTGTATGGCTTGAAGATTTTACGGTAAAAGAAATATTTTAATTTTAAAAGATGCATATTTAGAATTCCTCCATATGAAATTATGGTCTAGCGGCACCCCGGTTTCTCCCAAACTTCCACCAGGGAGATTAGACTCATGTTCAAACCTTGTAATTGTCGGCTTTTCTTATTACAGGCAAGTCAGGAGATTTTACAAACTAATTAGTTTTCTCATGGAACGGTTTGGTCTCAATCTCGAGCGTCAAAATAATAATGGATGATTGTAACTCAATCTGAGGTATGTCAAAATAATAATGGATGATTGTAACTCAATCTGAGGTATGAATTATATGTCTGAGCTATGAAGAGACATGTTATTGAATGTCTGAATCCAGATAAACCGCGTTTCAAGAGAAAAAATGAAATTATTAATGGGACCATGAAATAGGTAAAAATGTTTTGCAATGTACCTGCTTCTACTTTTCACATGCAAGGTGGGCATCAATGTACGTGACACTGTTTATAACAGTTTCATTATTTCTGCACAGCAATAATAATAATAATAATAATAATAATATAAATGATTTACTATTATCACGAGATACGAAATCCGATTTTAAAATATTCTTATTTCCACCTTTCAAAAAAATATTCTTATTCCTTTTTATTAGTAAAAGAAAAATAAATGTGTATAGTGTCATTAATTTCCGGTTTATATTACTCAAAACAAAGTAAAATTCTAGGCATGCTACGCAAATTAGTTACAAGCACCTCCTCACTCTAAGTATTCCATATATGCATGGTTGAATAAAATCGATTTTGTTTTTGGAGTTGCTATAACTTATACATACGGAAATTTTTACGTACCTAGAAATATGGATATATATATCTGCATGCATCAATTGTAATTTTTTAAAACTGTATATTCGTAAGTGTAGTGTTCAATGGTGTATTTTTTATGTACATACATATATTTATAGATGTAATAAGTTATTATTTATTAGATTTATGTAAGTATTTTTTTTTATTAGTGAAAATATAGATTTTTGTTATTTGGTAAGGATGAAAAGGTTTCTTATATTTGAAGGCAAGAATATACAATGAACATCTTTTATACATATTTCATAATATATCATAAAAAGTCAACATTGGTCAGCTTGTGGAAAAAAACGTGGAAAACAATTAATTTGTAAGAAAGAGTAAAGTTCTTTTCCCCATCAAATGCTTTTCTACCTGGAAAAAAGAAGAAACAGATTTTAATATGTACTAAAATGGCTAAAATATACATTTATTAAGGTAACTTATTTGTTGTATGTCTGTAAGACTCAAATCCAGAACCTTGGACATTAAAAAAAAAATTCTTTAAAACTTCAATCCAGAATTTTTGGGTGTTAAAGAACTTTGTCTTTGTTGCCAAGTTACCTACTCCTTAATTAAAAAAAAAGACTACTGCATGCCTAAAATTGATTAACATAGGTTTATATAAATCATCTTAGGTTTCAGATTAAATTACAAATTGATATAAAAACATAACCATATTAATGTGTAAATTTCAAAACAGTCCAGAAATATAATATATCCATTTCAAACACCCAGATTTTTCTTCCAATATACACTTAACATAAAACTATAAGTTAGAAGAATTTTAAGATAGTAAAACATAAAGAACAAAGACTTGAGTCAAGTGGTTCAATCCGTTTCGATAATAACATGTTGAATGATTTGGCTTTCTAGAAATAATTTCATATTCGATAGTGTCCTTTTGTATTACCGGCATTAAATTAGCTTCCTTCGTGTGGATCAAGCAAACTAGCAAAAGAATACTTCTTTGGTTTTAACATAATTGGTATTAAAAAAAGAGAGATAAATTTGGATATACCAATTTAAAATGTCAAATAATTTACTGTTAACACATTCATTTTGAACAACTAAAATGTTAACACTTATAGAAATAAAAATCTGTCATTTGTGTATCTGAGTTAAGATCTGCCATATACCCAAAGTCCATGCAATAAAAGGTTAAGGGCACGTGGTGGGGCAAGTAGTGGCAGTGCAGTGTAATTATCCATGACAAGAGGATCGATCTCGGACTATATTAATAACTGAAACAACAATAATTCTGTTCTGTGCCGGATTTAACCTAGCCAAAATTATTGTTGCCTAACCACGGAACACTCCCTACCATGACGTCACTCATTGATAACCTTTTTTCCTAATTATATATGCGTTACAAAACTATTACTACTTGTTTTCTACTTAAAACCTAACGTATCTTATTATAATTGACTATACCCGTAAATTATGGACATTCACCTCATTTAAACCTAGTTTCGTATCTTCATATTCCTCATGATTGAAGTTGTGACTTTTGAGAGTTAGTTTAGGAAATTTTATAACAACTGCTTAAAGAAAGAAGCATCATCATTTATTAAAAGGGTTCATTTATTAATAGAGTTAAGTTATTCTATAAAAGCTTGAATGAGAACGACGGGGTAAACAATATTAGTTTTTTTTGTTTTTGATTTATATTTTAAGATATGATTTTTTAATACTTTTTTATCTTAAATTTTTTAGAGGTTTTTTAGACCAGAAATCATTCTCATCATTATCATTTTTGTGACATTACGTATTTTAACCTAACCGGTACTAACAAATATAACTTTTAATTAATTTATTATAAAAACATCTACTATGTAATTACAATAAAAATAAAATGGGGTATTATTTTAAATACATGCATGCATAAATAAATAAATAAATAAAGCTATATTGTAATATAAATAGTTATATGTATAAAAATAAAATAAAATTTAGGCAAGCCAAGCTTGAATTTGAAATTCTACTCATGCTACGACCTCGAACTTTGAATATAAAAACTTGAAACAAGCTGAGTTCGAAAGAGGTAAGCTCGTGATCCATCCGCAAAATCATAAGTTTGAAAGAGGTAACCTATTAAATTCCGAATTCCTGTTAGTAACATAAAAAGATGAGAAATTGTTGTTCTCCTAAATCCAGATATAATTCATTAACAACTTCAGTCACATCAAAAATTTTCACAAGATATTTAATCAAACAAATTTGGGAATAGGGGAGAGGGGGATTTAATCCTAAAATATTTCTGTCGTAATTTTAATGAGTGGGCTTGTCACTCGTTGTGACTAGAGATGGCCAAAAAAATCGGTTGGGGAACCGGTTTACCGGTTTAAACAGGAAACCGGTTTTTACGAAAACCGGTTTTTTAAAAACCGGTTTGACCGGTTTAGAAACCGCCGGTTCGTCTTTCGGTTACAAGTTCTAGATCCAAAACCGGTTAACGAACCGGTTAATGGAAAAACCGGTTTTTTTTATTAACCGTTATGGAAAAACCGGTTAACCGGTTTATAACGGCTATATGCCCGTTTTTTTTGTTTTTGGACCGTTTTTTTTTTTTACCATTTTACCCCCACAAACATCTATATATAGTTTAGGTTGGGTATTGGTTAGATCACACTCGATTTACAACTCCAAACGCTCTAAACGTTTATTTCATACGCGATTATTTTGTTATCTCACGCTCAATTATACCACATTACCACTCCATACGCTCTTATTTCGTAGTCGTTTATTTCATACTCGAGTATACCACTCTTATTTCGTAGTCGATTATCATGGCCCCCCAAAGTGCTGCTTCATCCGTCAACATGGGTGCCTCGAACACGGGAGAAACGGTCGTTCGGGTCATCCCCACGAAACGAAACCATGATGTTTGGCAACATTTCGACCTATGCGAAATGTTTAACGGTAGCCAAAAAGCTCGATGCAAACATTGTTTGAAGTTTTATGGCAAAGATGCAAACTCCACTTTAAAAGCGCATGTACAAAGGCCCTTTTGCAAGGCCTTGAAGGACGAATCGGGAAGTAGTTCGCAGCCGGAGATGACGAATCAAGGAGCGGTGTTTACGTACGACGTTGAAGCGGTACGTCAACAGTTTTCAAACTTTGTGATTCAACAAACACTTCCTTTCAACCACTTCGACAACCCTCAATTCACGGAGATGATGCAAAACTATGTTCAACCACGCTACCAACACGTAAGTCGTTCGACCCTTAGAAGAGATTGTCTTAAAGCATGGAAAAACGCTAAATCCGAACTAATTTCATACTTTTCAAACTTACAAACTGGTGTAAACTTAACAACGGATGTGTGGTCGGTACCTCATGGTTCGCCCGACTCATACATTTGTGTGACGGCTCATTGGGTTGACCCCGAGTCGTGGCAAATGATGAAACGAACCGTTGCGTTTCAATTGTTTGATTACCCGCACACGGGTAGAAATATTTTTCAAATCTTGGATAAAGTCATTCGACAATACAAGATTGAACATAAAATCTTTTCAATTTCGTTTGATAACGCGTCCAACAATACGGCCGCGGTTGGCCATTTAAAATTAAAGTATAAACCTATTTGTGATGGAGCGTTTTTTCATAGCCGATGCATTGCACATATTATCAACTTGGCCGTGCAAGATGGGTTAAACGTGATCGAAACGCAAAGAAACAATTTTAAAAGAATGTTACGAGATGTTTTTAGCAACAATAAAACATTTTCAAGATACAAAAAATTTTGTGTAGAAGCTAATTGTCAATGGTTGGGGCCAAATTGGGATTGTCCAACAAGATGGAACTCGACTTGTAATATGTTTGAGAAAGCCATCCAACAAAAAGAATCATTAATTGCGTTTCATCAAATTTTGTCAAGTAGGGGTAAATGTGCACCGTACGATCCTAGAAACTGGTTATTGATTGAGATCGTTACGGAGGTCCTTCAAATTTTTAAATCTTGCACGATTTATTGTTTGTATTTTTGAGTTAAATCATGAACAACAGTTCTTGGCAGAGATTTCTTCAGTGTTAATGATTTAATGTTTGTATTTTTGAGTTACGAATATGCGATAACGATTTAATGTTTGTATTTTTAATGTAAAAACTATAAATGAAAGTTATGTGTTTTTAATATTTGGTTTGTTGAAAACACATTCACCAACACACACTCATACTCATCTTCCAAGCAAAGAACCCTAACAACGAAAGCAAAGAATGGCTTCGGTCAGTCCGTTTTGCCTTGTAGTTACCGGTTTGTTTATACTGTGAAAAAATAATGGTCTTCATTAAGTACAAAATATAAAAAACAAATATTCGTATTTGAAACCGCGAAATTTAAAAAAAAAAACCGGTTAATAAAAAAACCGGTTTATTAACCGGTTCTAACCGGTTTCTAAACCGGTCCTAACCGGTTAGACCGGTTAGGGTTTTGACAGTAAAAAACCGGTTATTAACCGGTCCGGTTATTAACCGAACCGGTTTTTTTCCGGGCCAAAAAAACCGGTCCGGTTAATAACCGAACCGGTTTTTTTAAAAAAACCGGTTTGTGCACCTCTAGTACTTGTGACCCAAAGCCATTTCTTGGGTTTACTCTCTCGTGGACGGCCTATGTACAACCCTTTCCCCTGCCCAAATCACCATGTATTAACTACCAAGATCCATTAAATAAGTAATTCACAATCCTTTGCAACGCTAATGAATTATTAACAGTTTTACTAAAATATCATGGTTTGCTAGTGTAGATCACAAGATTGTATGAAAACATGTCACATTAAGAAGATTGCATAAAAAGATATCACAAAATTATTATTCAATTAACAACTCCACTTATCAAATGCCAAATTCCCTACATTATAGAAAACAAATTGCATAACTCGACTTGTATTAAAGATCTTCACAGCCTAAGCGAAAGAAACTTCACTTATAAAGAATTTCATTAAAATATTTCTATCGTAATTTCAATGAGTGGGCATGTCACCTGGTCACAGTATACTTTTTACAAAACAGACGTGGGCATATTCAAATTGTGGCCCAAAGCCATTGCTTGGGTTTACTCTCCCGTGGACGGCCCTATGTACAACCCCTTCTGCTGCCCAAATCATCGTTCATTAACTACCAAGATTCATTAAATAAATAATTCACAATCCTTTGCAACTCTAATGAATTATTAACAGTTTTTCTAAAATATCATTGGCTGCTGGTGTAGATCACAAGATTGTATGATAACATGCCGCATTAAGAAAATTGCAAGGTTGCATAAAAAGATATCACAAAATTATTATTTTATTAATAACTCCACCTATCGCATCCCCAATTCTCTATCAACACATTATAGAAAAAATTTGCATAGCTCAACTTGTATTGAAGATCTTCATGGCTTAAGCGAAAAGAATTAATTCATAACTTCACCTATAAAGAATTTCATTAAAATATTTCTATCGTAATTTTAATGAGTGGGCAAAGAGGTACACAAATCGGTTAACTGGTTAACCATTAACCAGTTAATACGCTAACTGGGTTTTTTTGCTAGAATTAACCGGTTAGACCGGTTTTTTGGTTTGGGTAGTAACCGGTTTTGACTGGTTAGACCGGACCGGTTAATAACTGGAAAAAACCCGATTTTTAATAAAATAATAACAAAAAAATCGGTTAACCGATTCAGTTTTTGAAATCAATAATATACAGCGGTTACTACTCGACGGTTATGATCAGTTATTAACCGGTTAGGATTGGACCGGTTAGTAACCGGATACAAAATTGAGTACAAACTGGTTAGAAACCGGTTTCCAGGGGGCATGTCACATGATCACAATATACTTTTTACAAAATAGTCGTGAGCCTATTCAAATTGAGGCCCAAAGTCATTTCTTCGATTTACTCTCTGTGGACGGCCTTATGCAGAACCAATTCCCCTACCCAAATCACGATGTATTAACTACCAAGACCCATTAAATAAATATTTCGCATTCCTTTGCAACGCTAATGAATTATTAACAGGTTATTAAGGTTTTTTTTGTATTTTTAAATAGTTTAACATTTTAAAATATTTCCTTAAAAATTGAGAGAGAAATTTGAAATTGCAAAAAAAAAAAAAAAAAAAAAAACTAAATGAAAAATTGCAACAAAGAAAATTTATTTTTTTCATTTTTTTGTTGCGTTTTTCGCAATTTAATAATTATTTTTCTCATTTTTTTATTTTTGCAATGTAAAATTATTTAGAAATAAAAAACATACATAACCTACTATTCGGGTAAAATATCTAGGATTATAACTCAAATGAAACTTTAGTGATCTGATTGAAAAAAAAACCCATTTTATAAGTGACTTGATTGGAACAATTTTAAAACTTGGTTACTATTTTATAAAGTAATCCCAAAAAAAATGTTAGCAACTAAACTTTGATTTCTAGTAAAAAAATTACAACGGGTTATATCCCGCCTCAAACGTTCAATAAAAAACAAATAAAAATAAAACTAATATTCCATCACTAAAAAGTAATAGGTTTGGGACTACTTTAGTGATGGAATATTTATACTATAATATGTCACATTAATTAATTTAGATTGCATAGCATTACTTCATACTACATTAAATATAAACATATTACATCATATTATATGAAATTATATCACATTACATGAGTATTTACTATTTGCATAAAATTACATTATATTATAACATATTACATTATATTTTTCATATTTTATCATATTGCATTAAATTATATCATACTAATTAAGTTTGTTGTGTGCACATGAGTCGAGCCGTACATAAACTATGTTAAAGCAACTCGCTAAATGTCAAAATTGTATCGAATTGAGTCCAATAAATATTTTTGCTTTCTAAAAAATTATTAAATAACTTGTAAAATATATATTATAAAAATTCTACTTTATGTTAGTTATGTATAAAATAAGTCAATAATATTTTCAGCCAGATTACTAGGTCTAAAAGTTATCACCATGCTTTGTGAAAGTATGTTTTAATCTATTATTATCCTTTTGCATTTATTATTTGATAAACTAAATATCTTTTTTTATAAAATCATAAATAAGAAATTAAGTATTGTATTAATTAAATCCATTATAAAAAATCAACTTAAAAAAGCAAGACTTTTTATCCATACTATCCGGTTATAAAAGTTATGTCACAATTATAATACATTGCACTGAAAGAGTGAAAAGTTATATTTTAAGGGAAAAAGAATTAAAGTAGGTTAACCCAACATGCCACATTAAATATTTAGAATAGCTCATGCTTTACACACCACCCAGAAAGGAGACAAAACACATGCCTATATATATGTACATATATATCCCATTATACACACTGTGATAGAGACAGAGAGAGAGAAGAATTCAAGTATACAACATTTTCACATATATCTTTTATTCTAGTGAGAGAAAGAGGAAGACACATATCTTATAGATTGTGTTTTTTTATAAAATTATTTACTTGTTAAAATCATGGAGAATGCAGGGCCATCATCATCAGCAGCAGCATCATCATCTTTTGTCTCAGTTGAAGGTGATATTACTTGATAAGTTCATTCTATAATATTGTCACATAATGATTAATGTTTTAATTTCCATAAGTTTAATGTTGTTCTTAATCTAAATATTATGCAGATGTTATGTTCAAAGAACTGTGGAAATCTTGTGCTGGACCATTGGTTGATATGCCTAAAGAAGGAGAACGTGTATACTATTTTCCGCAAGGACATATAGAGCAAGTGAGTAATTAAATTACAAATCTATATATGTTTGTTAAAGTTTAATATTTTAACTTTAATTAATTGATTTTTTTTTATTTTTTTTGGTTTAGGTGGAAGCTTCAATGAATGAAACATCAACTCAAGAGATACCACATTTTGAACTCAACTCAAAGATCTTGTGTCATGTTGTCAACACACATTTGTTGGTATGTAATTTGCTATTTTTGGATTAAGATTTTAACAAGGGATTTATGTGTAATTGCTTAAAAAGTGGGAGCGAATTCGGCTTTTTATCAAGAATGATCATATATTCATATACAAATGTTGTGACTTTGTAGGCAGAGCGTGACACGGACGAAGTGTACGCCCAAGTCACACTGCTCCCGACAATGGATGTAAGAATTTGATTCATTAAATATTTGAATTAAATTAAATATATATAAAATGATGGTTTTGTTACTTTAATGTCACATTAATTGCAGCAAAGGGAGTTAACAAGTCGTGATCCATGTTTACCTGAGCCAGCAAGGCCAGGTATGCACTCGTTTGCCAAGGTCTTAACGGCTTCGGATACCAGCACACACGGCGGGTTTTCAGTGCTCCGAAAGCACGCGCAAGAGTGCCTTCCCGCGCTGGTAAACTTCTTTTTTTCGGTGGGAAATTGGATTTTAATATCAAAACTTTGCCCTGTTGGCCAGCGCTAAGCCGAACTTTAAAAATATACCACAAAAGTCCAAGTTTCAACCTATTGGCCGACAACGAGTTTTTCACTAACAGAGTTAGATTCTGTTAGTTTTTGTTGGCGTGGATCAGCTTACGTGGAAAAAATATATTTTTTTATTAATAATGTTGGTGGTCAGGTCCACCGATATTATTAATAAAAAATTTAAAAAATCTACGTAAGCTAGTCCACGTCAGCAAAAACTAACGGAATCTAACCGCGTTAGTGAAAAGCTCGTTGTCGGTCGATATGTTGAAACTTGGGACTGTCGTGGTATTTTTGAAGTTCGGCTTAGTGCGAGCCAACGAGACAAAGTTTGGATTATTGTAATCCGATTACGCTTTTTCGGTTCATTAATTATAATTAATTATTATTATTTTAACACCTAAGTTCCACCTCACATTTATAAAAGGGATATCATGTCACATTAATTATTAGTAGGATTTAGTTATATGGTCACATACATTATTATTCCAGACTCTTTTACACTTTTATGTTTTAAATAATAATTTGTTTTTATGTTCAAATTTGAGTAAATTTGTATGTTAGATCATGAATCAAGAAGCACCTAGTCAAGACATAGAGGCCTTTGACCTACATGGCACCCTATGGAGATTTAAGCACATTTTTAGGGGTCAACCAAAGAGGCATCTATTGACTACAGGATGGAGTAATTTTGTTACTCAAAAGAAATTAGTGACAGGGGATACACTTGTATTCCTAAGGTATTGTTTTATAATTATTGGTTGTAAAGTATGTACATTTTATAATGTTGTGACTTGTGACTCGTGTCTAATGATAGGAATGAAAATGGTCATTCGCGTATTGGCGTTAGACGTCAGGTTCGTCAACACAGCTCAGCGCCTTCTTCTGTTATCTCTAGCCAGAGTATGCATTTGGGCGTGCTGGCAACCGCGTCACAAGCGGTTTTCAGCCAGTCCCGGTTTACCATTTTTTACAAACCAAGGTATGAATAATGATGTTGATCTTTGACTGTTTTTCTAATAACATTTTTTGAATTGTGATTTTTTTTTTTCGTTTTTCAGGACGGTCCAGTTCATTGTCGGTGTAAACAAATATCTGGAAGGTGTGAATAATGGTTTTAGTGTTGGAATGAGGTTTCAGATGCGGTTTGAGGGAGATGATTTGCCGGAGAGAAGGTTTACCGGCACGATTGTTGAAGTCGGAGACTTGTCGCCTCAGTGGGTAAACTCAAGATGGCGATCGTTGCAGGTTATGGTTATTTATGTAACAAAAGTACATAACATATGTTTAAATTTGATGTTTGTTTGGATAAACTAAAAAGTCAAACCTTTTGTTGACCATACCAGGTTGCGTGGGATGAACCGGCGTCAATTTTGAGACCAGAACGGGTTTCACCGTGGGAAATCGAACCGTTTGTAGCACCTGTTCCCGCGAGTTTAGGTCAAGCAGTGGTGCTAAAACATAAAAGGTCAAGACCATCAAAGGGAAACCATAATGCTGGTCAGTTGACTTTTCTTATATATTTAGAACCTTATTGTATATGTAATTATGTATACAATATGCATATTATTAACATCTTTTTAATTTGTTTTAGAAGCAGGAAGTTCAGGTTTATCCGCTCGGTTAAAATCGACGAATGAAGGACAGAGGGATGATAACCCAAACACTAGCCGTAACCGTAACCATAACCATGGTTCCTGGTTATCATCATCGTCGCCACTTGTGATAGCTTCAAGGAACGTTCATGAAGTAGACGAAACTGAAGAAAGAAGAAGTGCTTTCTCACCTTGGTCGGGTAAGCAGCGAAAAGATTCGATACCAAGTTCTGCAAGCGGATCAACTTGTAGAATTTTCGGTATTGACATAAATATCCCACCGAAAGGTGGTGATAAAGAAGCTGAAAACATACAAAGCAATGCCACCCGAACGCGAACAAAGGTATGCATATAACTTTGACTTATCTTTATGATCAAGATATGCATCTGACCAACTTGGTTATGAACTTATGATTATGAAAGGTCATGATGCAAGGGATGGTGGTAGGTCGAGCGGTGGACCTAACTTTGTTGAGGAATTATAAGGAGTTAATCGAAGAGATGGAAAAGATGTTCGGGATAGAAGGTGAGTTGCACACTCAAGAGGAGTGGGAAATTGTGTATACCGATGGTGAAGGAGACGATAAGCTCATGGGAGATCAGCCGTGGCGGTAAAAGCTTTTAAAAACTTATATTTATCTATTTGAAATATGCATTGGTATGTTACTATGTTAACAAAGTCTTATGTGGTTGTGACTGTAGGGAGTTTTGCAGCACGGTGAAGCGCATCACCATTCGTTCAAGTCAACAAGTCAAGAAAATGAGGGTGGGAAGTAAGTTTCCCTCTTCAACCGACGGCGAGGCGTCAGGTAGCTTAGAAGCTTCAAGAAAGTGATGTTGAAGATGTTTACGAAACTCCCCTGTGCTAGTTTCGGTTTTTTTTTATCGTTTTTGTTTTAAGCAGTTCATAGGCGTTGGGTTCCACCTAAACGAGTTTTAAGCTGTTCATAGGCATTGGGTCCCATCTAAACGAGTTTTAAGTTGTTCATAGGCGTTGTGTTCCACCTAAACGAGGGGATGAACGAATGTCTGCTTTGGTAGATAATTAGCGACCCTCGTGACGGATGGAGTAGGTTATAGATTAGAGTAAGGAGAGATGTGAGTATTTAGAAGTAACATATATATACATATGAAAGATGTGTATATGATTAGTTTTATGTTTTGGATGGTTTAATAATATTAATGATGGGGAGTTTCTGGTGTCCATAATATGTGTAAATATTTTGACTTTTGACAACATATCAAACTGTCATATGGTTAAAACTTTTTTCTATATAAGATCGGTTTTCGACTTGACGAGCAAGGTATCAGATATCGAGTGAAGCAAGTGATACGAGAAAAGAGTTTCTGAATTTGAACTGCTAAACGGTGTTTTAGAATTACATCACGAAAACATCATAGTCCGTACTGGTTCCTAACTTCCGATGCTAGTCTACATGAACTAATACTTTCTTTTCCGAATCTTGAAGGTGGATGACCTGATCACATCATCATCCATCTTCAATGTTGCCTCGAGTACCTCCATTGATTCGGGTTTTGTGAAATACGTAAATAAGAGATAGATACCGTCCAAGTACGTGTTCGTTTCTCCAGCTTTGTTCTTCTTTTTGATGCTGCATGCAAGTGGGATTACTCCCCTGTTGAACACCTCAACATACATCCCACCTCCAGCAACAAGCAACTGCAACAACAACACAAATCAATAAGTCATAAATAATAATTAAAAGACGAAAAATTCATGAAATCGGTGTAACAAATTTGAGTTCAAATCACCATAAGCGTCGCTCCTAAGTCCAAACAATTTAGGGGTAATTATAAAGCCACACAATCGAACTCGAACAAATACTAATAAACTTAAATAATAATTCTCAACATTTCCTCTCAAGCTAATAGGCCTGCAAACGAGTTAAATGAACACGAACGGGGTCATGTTCGTGTTTGTTCGTATAAGCAAACAATTTTTTTGTTCATGTTGGTTCATTAAAGAAATGGGCATGCTCATGTTCGTTCATTTAAAACCTAAACAAACAGTTCACGAACGTAAACAAACAAACCTAAACGAACATAACTAAACAAATGAACATAGATGACCAATCATAAATGAAAACAAACTGTAGCGGATGATCACAATATTTATTTTTCTTCAATAAAAACAACCATGTGTAGGTGTGTGTGCGTGCACAATTTAAACGAGCCTAGGGGTACAAACGAGCTGACCTGAGCCCGAGCTCGGCTCGTTTAACTTACACAGGGCTCGAGCTCAGCTCGTTTCGAGCTCTATTTTCAAAACTCAAGCTCGGCTCGTGAGTGGATTTTGAAGCTCGGGCTCGGCTCGTTTACTATTTATCAATTATTTTTATATAATTATAATTATTTTTATATATTTTTTTCTATTATAATTTTATGTATAAAATAAAATATATTATATAGTTAGGTTTATTTTAGCCCTGCTTGCGGTGCGCACATATGATGTATATACGTGTGAACCCTCGGGTGGGCAAAAGTGAAATTGCACTAATTTTGACGTTATTTTACTAATCTCGTGAAAATAACGTTAAAAGTGACGGACGGTTAATCAGGCATCATGTAGTGGCGTTGATAGCTGAAAGATAAGGGTACATGCACCGATCAGCTGGTGTCCCGATGATTGAGTGCTATGTGCCTTATGTCCAAGGCTTGATGCAAAACTACTATCGAGCCGGGGGTCTCACCGGAAGCAGCCTCTCTATCCCTATGGGGTAGAGGTAAGGCTGCCTACATCTTACCCTCCACAGACCCTACCATAGCTTTGCTATTGGTGGGATATACTGAGTACGATGATGATGATGATGATATAGTTAGGTTTATTTAATTTTTCATAGCATTAAATATATTAATTAATAATTATTAAATATATATTTTTAAAAAATATATAAATGACAAGTTCGTTTAGGCTCGCGAGCTGGCTCGAGCTTGATAAGCGAAGCTCGGGCTCGGGCTCGTTTATTAAACGAGCTTAGATTTTTGGCTTGAGCTCGGGCTCGATTAAGTTCTGCTCGATCGAGCTTTTTAACGAGCCGATCTTGAGTAGCTCGGCTCGTTTGCACCCTTAAACGAGCCCCTTTATGTTTATATTTATATGGTTTGGATCAAATACAAACTAACTTAATGTGCTAACTGTGCGAATCAAGCAGTGTAATTATATATACAACATAGTGTAATTATAGTGGAGTGTAATTGCTTAATTACACTACTTGTATATATAATTACACTGCTTGATTCGCACAGTTAGCACAGTTTTTTAGTTTGTACGCTAGCTTTCCCTATATTTATATAAATATAACTACTTGTGTATTTATTAAAATTTATACGAGCAAACATAAACGAACAAACATAGTAATAGGCATAAATGAACAGAGTAAAAACATAAACGAATAAAACATGTGTTCATGTTCTTTTAATTAAATCGTCCATTTATTAAATAAACGAACTTCCCGCCGTTCTATAACAACACTACCTCCTCATACTTCTGGGTTAGAGTGAGTCGTTCGTCTTCAGACATGTCTGGTCTCAAAACAACCATGGATTCATACTGTCTTAAACCCGGTGGACACTGTGGCTCTTCGGTTTCTTCAACCGTGGAAGAAGAGTTAGTGTTTTGTTGTTCATCTTCATTTCCATTTCCATTTCCATTTCCATTTCCGAGTCCACCTTCGAAGAATGTTCCAGAGAAATCAAGGGTTTGGGCCTTGATTGAAAAGCCTTTGTATGGGTTTGTTTTGATCTGATGATTGTAGACAAAGGGTTTGAGCTTGTTGTTGGTGGTGTAAGGTGTTAGGGTTTGAAGCTGCAGAGGACGTGATGGGCGAATTAAAGAACAAGAGACCATAATCGTCTTAGGTTTAAGGGGAAAGAAGAGAGGGTTTAGCAAATGTATTGTGTGTTTCGGTTAAGGCGAGCAGAAAATCGAATTAACCGAAAAAATCGTATTAAAAAAATCGAAACGAAGCATTAACCGACGTTTTGTTTTTTTTTTCTAAACCGAATTTTCGGTTTTGATTCGGTTATTCATTTAAAAAAAAAAACCCGAACTGAACCGATTGATGGTGATAAAAATTATCAAGATGATGAGGAATGGACAAAACTTTGAAGATAAATAAGATGATAAATGAATGTCGAGACTAAACTTATAATGCTTTTCAATTAAGAACTTTGTTGAATTATAAACTTTATTTAGCAACTTTGTATTCGTATAGTTTCACCTAACACGTGCCTATTTTTGTTTTTTGAATTTAATATATATGTGCTACTCTAATACGTTCTTATACAAGCTTAAAATATGCATTTTCATTTATTATTATTATTATTATTATTATTATTATTATTATTATTATAATTTTGCAATGTTTACACAAAATTGAAAAAACAATCCGATAATAACCGAAAACCGAACGGTTTGTATATTCAAATAAGCGATTACTTCAATTTCGGTTTGGGTTTCGTCTATTAACCGAACCGTGCTTAGTCCTAGTTTCGGTTTACTAAAAAGTGAAAAATGATTTGCACATCAGTGTTACTGTTACGTAGGTACAAGGGGTTTGTTAACTTTTACATTAGAAACGCATAACGGCTTAACCGAAAACATCAGTATTTTTTAATCTTTCTTTTTTTAATAAAAAGTGTGATTAGATGGTTTGATTAGTTTGAACAAAGTCTGGCTTCACACCCAAGCCCCTCACACCCTGGCACTCCTAATCTTTGGCGCCCAATTTAAAATATTTTTTTTTGGCTTACTATGTATGTTTACGAATTTGTGTTGGTATCGTTGATACTAATTGGAATTGTGTTGGTTCGCAACTATAATGTGCCGGTTTTTTGGTTCTACATATGATTATTTGTTGTATTTTGGCATTGAAAGGTTTATTTATTTTGTATAGTTTTGATATCGTAATTTGATACAGACTGACTTCGAGTCAACTTGCAACGAGCTTATGGTTTAACGTTTTTACTTATCTTTTTTTTTCCGATTTAACGGCCCCGTCGCGAAGCGCGGGGTCTTAAATCCTAGTTATTATTAATATACAACCAAACTATGTACGCATCTCTTTGCAGGCAAGGGCCTTTGAAGACAAGTGAGGGAAGACCCACTAACTAACTAACTATCGACCCTTGAACAATACAATAATTACTAAATGGTACCTCATTTCAAATTATTTGTAAAAGAAACAAGGCTGTCATAACATATCATGTATAAGACACGATGACATGTGATACTAAATACGTACACGATATGATAACTAATTGTGTTATTTTTTTCTAAACACGAACACGAACTTGTTTAATACTCCCTCCGTCCCATTAAAAGTGTCCATATCTCCTTTTTGGTTTGGGTTTTGTCTGGTAACCGAATCGTGCTCAGTCATAGTTTCGGTTTACTAAAAAGTGAAAATGATTTGCACATCAGTGTTACTGTTACGTAGGTACGAGGGTTTTATTAACTTTTACATTAGAAAAGCATAACGGCTTAACCGAAAACATTATTATTTTTTAATTTTTTTAATAAAAAGTGTGATTAGATGGATTGATTGGTTTGAACAAAGTCTGGCTTCACACCCAAGCCCCTCACACCCTGGCACTCCTAATCTTTGGCGCCCAATGTTTTTCTCGTGTAACGGTGTTTAACCCCCTTAAAGCCTAAAGTGGAGAAGGGCATTCAGTAATCAGTATTATCAAACAACGCTAGGTCTAAAAGTTTAAAAACTAACTAATATCAAACTTCTTATGCTAAAAGTAAAACATGCTAATTACAAAAATCCTTATTTTATAGTTGTTTTTAATATATACTAGTTTTTGCCACCCGCGCACTACGACGGGACTAAAAACCAAACAAAAATGCTTAAAATTAAATAGTGTTTGTGCCTCACGCTAAGAAATTTGTAATTAAGGCTTAAACACTTGTAAATAAAATGAATAGTAAAATTAATAGTAAAATGAACAGTGAAACTTACTCACAAAGCAAATCCTCTATTTAATATAATATAATATGAAGTTCAATAAACATTTTATATTAGACGTGGATTTTATGGGGTATCGACACAACCAATTGGGTGTAGTGTGGGTATCACCTTATCAAAACTATTGTGGAACACCGTCCACCTAGCTCCTTATACTATTTATCGTGGTGTGTCCTTAAAAGACTGATCAGAATGGCATGTTTAATTGTGCCTTTAACAGATGTGAATAGCCAAATGACCAAAAGAAAAGACATCTGAGTCAATTATACGCACAACTTCAATGGATACACAATACCCGAACCAAGAAGAAGGGTTTAATGCTGAAGAGTTGAAAAGACCTGTAATGAAGATGCAGATCTTCATCTTCCTCACAACTTAGGACGAACAACAAAAACAACCAATGACTTTCGTAACTGAACCAGGCTAACTAAGCTGAATTTAAGGATAGAAAACGACACCAAGAACAAAAGACCCATTTCACATAGGAACACATGAGCCAAAAACAAACTAAGGGATTATCAATTATTTGTTGCATCCCACAATCATTTGACCGGATCATAGTTGAAATGCAACATTATAAATGAAAGCCTAAATAACAAAACGCTAAGGGCGCGTTCATTTCACGGAATGGAATGGAATTGAAATTTGCATAAAATTTGGTATTTTAATGAATTGGATATGGAATCTGAACATTCCAATAGGAATTGGAATTGGAGGATATTGAAATCCAATAATATTCTTAATGTGTTCGTTTGACAAATAAATATGAATCGTTTTTTTAACAAGGATAACGACGAAAACATTTTAGTTATTTTAGAGTTTTTGGTTTTTTATTTATATTTTACGTTATGATTTTTTATTATTTTTTTAATATTTATCATGGGTTTTCTATTAAGATCAAAAACCCCTCAAAAATTCAAAAGTAATAATAAAAAATTCATAACTCAAAATATAAATAAAAAACAAAAAAAATCTAAAATTTTTTATTCGTTGTCTGATGTAGATGTTGTGCTCTAATTAAAAACAAGTATTTATGAAGCTTAAATACCTATAACTAGTATGGGTAAGTAAGGTCGTCTCCACAGGGAATCAGTGGAAAGTGCAATAAACGATGTCAAGCGGTTTAGAAAAGATTATTCAAGTAAAACACGATTACTTTAAGTTTTTAGTAATCAATAATGAGAAAATGATATACTTCAGGTTCAGGTAATGTGATGACCGACTAATCACAGATTAATAAGATTAATTGTACAGTAATTACTAAACCTAACAGTTGGGTTGTGAGGACAAACGATACCCTAACTGAATTGTTGACACAACTGAACTCTGGTTTACCCAATTACCAGGTTAACGTATGAAAACCAATTTTAAGCAATGACTAATGATTACTGGTTCAATGACATAAGAGCTAACCCTACATGTCATGAACACAACCAGAAAAGTGATGCAAAGTTTGATAATCAAAATCATAAATTGTTTAAACAATCAACTCATAATGTAAAACAACATTAAAGACATTCAATCAAGTTCATACTCATTCAAAACATAGAATCTGATCAAAGTTAGTTTACACAAAACCCTAACCTAAAGTGAATACAGTGGTTTAGCCTGACATCGGGATCATGAATGTAACATCTTGAAAATTTTGGATAAAAAATAACAAGTATTCAAAGTACAAGGACCAATTTTGAAAATCTAATTTCTTGACCCATCGCGATACGCGATGGATCAGAAGTCAACCCATCGCGTGTGACATTCGTCATTTTCGGTTTAACTTGTATTTGTTTTTGTATTGGAAACCCGACCCGTTTTGATCTTTTGGATCCTTCGTTATTAATAAAATGTTGGGTTTTATGTTCGTTTATGTTACACAAATGTCGGATCAAGAAAACATCATTTTCGGCTAAAACGGCTTAAAACAAACTTAAAAGACTAATTGTGTCAAACACCTCTTGTTAGTTTGACCATTTTTAACCAATGAAATGCAAGTTACCTCTTATGTGTAAACCATACTTTTCCTACTATAAAACAAGCCTCATGCATCCATTTTGGTTGCTCATTATTATCCAGATTCTCTCTCAATCTAAGATCCAAGTATTCTTTTTTCAAGTTCTTAATAGTTTGACTTCTCAAGGTCAAGCTAATACTAATCTTTATTTCTAACTAATTCTTGTTACTTAAAGATTGATGTTGCAACATATATTTAATATACACCACTTGTTTCCGTCGGCTTTCACTTCTTCGGTCACGGTCGGTTGAAGTATTGTGCTACAAGACAAGGCTACATGGAGGACTATCATAGTCCTTGATTTATACTTAACTTATGCTTTAGTTTATGCTTATCAATATTTTTTAGTCCTTACTTACTTTTAGTTACCAAATCATTTTTAATAGTTCAATGGTATTGAGTATGTGGCCACCATTTTCGGTTCCATCCCGAGTCAAGAGCCGAACCAAAACCGAACTTTTGTTTAATACTTTATTGTTAACATATTGTAAGAAAGATTTGAGTATTATTATTTTTAAGTTTATCTTAATGAATTCTGTGGTATTGGATATGTGGCAACCATCTTCGGTTTTATTCCGAGTCAAGGACCGACCAAAACCGAACTCTTGTTTAAATGCTTTATATTTAAAATGATTTATTAATATGATACAAGCAGGATTTGTGTATTATAATTTCTAAGTTCATTTTAATAAGTTCTATGGTATTTGGTATGTGGCAACCATCCTCGGTTTTATTCCGAGTCAAGGACCGAACCAAGACCGAACTAAACCAAGTTCACTCGCTTAAGACACACTAGTGGGTTTTGAGCCACTAAATCTCATATTTTCTCTAAAACTTCTTTATAAACTAAGTTTAAATTGTTTTCTCAAAAAACTTGGTATGTTGGATCTAACTTGATCTTATAACAAGTCTAGACCGACAAAACCAAACACTCGATTAACGGACGTCGAGGCTATTCTTAATAGAACTACACACTTGGTTAAGCTTCTTTTGATTTATTGAGTATCTTATAACATTTTGGAATCTCAGCTTCGAGCTTGATCAATTATCAAGACTCGAACCGACAAATCCAAAAACTCGTAAAATTTCGTTTTGGTATATATTTAACTTTTCAATACTGCAGTTATACCCAAATATTTACTTAACAAAGGTTAAGTAAAACTAATAAATAGAATACCGAGACCCGACTTCTAGTAAACTTAATTTTCAAAAATCATTACTTTAATTCCTTATGCGTTTACACTTTAACTCTCGAACTTTAATTATTTATTTTACTTGTCAAGTTATTTACTTTAAAGCTTTTAAAACCATCTACTAACTCAAGACCCTTTTTAATCTAGGTCTTGCCCGTTTAACTTACCCTTCCTTGTTTTATCGCAAACTATCCTTCAAGTTACTTATTTCATGTGAGTACATTTCATCCCCCGTTTTCACTTTTATACTTTGGGGGTAACATGCATACTTATTTAAAACAAGAATGATTTATAATACACGATCCTCAAACCACAAACGTTAGGGTGTATGATACTAGAATACTTGCTCTATTGTGTGTTATATGTTTTACGTGCACGAGTGTTTATTTTTATGTTGTTGTTGAGCCTCAATCAGTATGATCACATGCTCCCCTAACTACTTAGCCTTGTGCTAGTAGAATAGGGCCTCAGTATCAGAGTATGTCAGTTATTACCGATTAGAAATGATCCTCATTTACTTATGATTTATATACCCAATTGTTGCTTTTATTTATAGTTTCATATGCGATTTGTGGATTTTGCCTCATATAATATATACTCAAAACTATGAATTACTCACTAACATACGTGTTGACAAATATTATTTTATGCATTGTTACAGATTTGATTATTACTTGATTTGGAGTTTGAAGACGCCATTCTATTTGATACCACTAGGTTATTAGAAGAATGAACAATATTTGTTTCTTATGTTTGATGTTATTTTGTATGAACAAGTTGTGTTATTTGGTTGATTGAATGAAATTAATGAGTTGGTTAAATATTGTCACTTTAATAGTGTCTTGTGTTCTTGGGCAATCCATTGCACCCCAACATGTTCTGCCACCTTTGGTCGGAGTGTGACATCGCCTAATGCGATGGGCATGCTACAAAACACAAGAATGGGTGGTGTCGAGATACGCGATACCCTTAAGCCACAACGTCATCGCGTATCGCGATGACGTGGTCTGACAGACGAGGACACGTGGCTCTGTGTGTCCAACCACGTGGCAAGTCTACTAGGTTACGCGACAAGCCTAGTCACGATACGCGATGACCTCTGAATAGGTCCATAGCGTATCGCGATCCGAACAGGTAAACTTAGAGCACTTGATTCTTTGATTGTGGTTAGTTGAACCGATTCTGTAATAGGCAATGCAGGAACATGAGCACTAAACGGAGCAACCGGAGAAGAAGCAAACCGTTGACCATGATATGGGGTAGGAATATTCCAGAGAGGAGTTCTAATTGGGATAATATGAGACGGCATTCCAGTTCTGAAACATTCACACGTATTAAAAGTCTAAGCCGAAAAATATACATGTTTATATGAAAGATGAATATGTATGAGAAGTAAAAGGCTTAAAAGAATGACCCGTATACTAGAATTTGCGCCCCCAATTCGACATGCTGACAGTCGGTAAAAGAGGGATGGAACATAGAGGTTGAATTATTCACATCATGCAGATTAGATGTGAAAATAGGAGTCACACCACCTGCCATTGGATTGCTGACCGAAGTAACTTGTCCGGGTGGCGTTGGTGGTGAAGACAATTTTCCTACTTCGCGTGAACGTCTAGTGGGAGCTTTTTCCTCCAAGTGGTTACCAACATGAGAATCCTCATGCGATTTAATACGATCCAAGTGGCTACCATGGGAGCTAACATATGGCACCTTCATATTCTAAGCAAATGTTAATGAAAAAGCAATGCTAAAAAGAGTGATGGCAATGAGAAACAAACATGTAAAGCGCAATGATAAAATTGACTACCTGTGAATATAAACTATGACTTTGACCAGCACTTGCTTTGACCTTGAAAGTAGAGTTTTAAATGTGAAACTTAGAGCCAGGGCCGTCTTCGAGAATTTATATGCCTCGGCCGAGCCTAAATAAAAAGGCCCGTAAACTCTAAAGAGTAACGAAATATTATAAGCAAAAAAAGAATTTAGGCCTTATGTGAATAGGTTTTTTGTTTGGTTTAAACAATTAAATATTAAAATGGGCATACTCGGTTATGATTTAGGTAGTGTAAAAAACTTTGTGTATAAAAAATAAACTTAAAAACGTCTCAAGAGAGACTAGAACTTGCAACCTTTTGATTGGAAGCCATACCCCTTTACCACTAGACCAACCTAGTTATTGTATAATTAGGGTAAAACATTAAATATACATATTTCTTTTTCATAAAAATATATATATATAAGACAAATTTTGTGCCCCCAAAAATTAAGTGCCCTGACCGGTCGCCCACGTTGCCCTATGCCCGAGCCGCCCATGCTTGGAGGCGTTGTAATTGATTCAAATTTAATTGAATTCAGTTTAATTTAATTGACTAAAATCTGGAGGCGTTTTAAACGTGGATGCAGTTATTTTCATCCAATTTAATTGATTCAATTCAATTGTGGAGGTGTTTTGATTTTTGGTAATATTTTCTAATAATAATTTCAAATCAGTTTAATGGGAGAATTTTGTTTAACGGAGCTTGATTGCACAATGATGTAGGAAGGTAACATTCAATCGATCGGTTTCAACTCCTTGGTTTAATGGAGCTAAACTACAAAGTTATTCATTACCAATTTGTAAATAAAAAATACAGTAAATTTGTAACATCTCGAAAAATACCATATTTATTAACATCTTTAATTATTTATTAAATTGCGCAAGCGTAATCTGGATTATAAGAAACCTATTGATTTGTTCTTTGTATTTAAGTTTGTATAGATAATGATGATTAGTATAATAAAGGTGTTTGCTTTGTCTACTTTTAAAAGTATAAAAATAAATTGTGAACTCTTCAAATCTAAAGGATGTAATATAAAAAATTATTTTAAATCTCAATCTATATTTTCCGAAATATTAATGTCACGCGTCAACCGCAAATCATGAGACCTCAATCACCAGTTTATGGGCTGGGAATCCTTTCCTAATAAGTATGTAACGTAACACGATCAATATTATGCTAAGTATATGTCTATATATATATATATATATATATATATATATATAATAACAATTCTGCTCGTTTTCCAAAACACGCCTCATTCGCTGCACCGAAACTACTGACTTCGGTATAGCTAGCGAGTTGTGCCGTCGTCAAAGTCTCCATCGAGGTCTCACGTTGTCCATCGAGCACCAATTAAAGGTGAGTCTTACACCAATATATTCGTCACTCAGTTCTGAACAAAACCCTTAGTGCCGGCTCTAGCGTGAAGCTGGTAAAACATAATTTTTAGGCCTTCACATTTCGAAGGCCCCAGTTTTTAGAATAATAAAGAAACAAAAGTTTTTGTAATTGCTTATATTGTGAGAGCAAATTAAAGTTTCATAAATTACACATTTGTAACTTATTAACTTAATGAAAAATTATAAGGAGATAAAATAAGGAATCCCAAACACCCCCTAAATATAAACTTGTTGAAAGTTTTAAAATGTGTGTAATTTAAAAAATATATGAAGTAGAACTCAGTTTGTAATAAAATATATATATTGAAATGTAGGGAAAAAAACTAGTATAAAACAATATGTTTCAAGTTATACGAATATCCAATAAAATAATATGTGCAATGTTATTCAACTTACATATATATATATTGCTTACTATACGAAAATGAAAATTTTTAAAAATAAAATATCACAGAGTTGTTTAATTATATTAATCATGATTATTTTAAATTAACATTTTAACTTTTTTTTCTATACTTTGACAGACTTATAAAAAAAGGTCTTATATTTGTTGTGAGCTTTAGGCCTCTCAAAGTGTAGAGCCAGTCTTGCCCTTTAGGCCTCTCAAAGTGTAGGCCTCTTGATGGTGACTATTGGAAATGAATTTGGGGTTGAGTCATGTTTATAAAAACATTCTCCTTTACATTAATGTTTCTATTCTTTTATCTGCCGTTGTTTTACAAAGTCAAAACATGCATGCAAAGGTTAAATTTTTACTGAGTGTGTTTATTAGCTTTATATCGTTTAAAACCATAGAGTCAGTTTATTTTGGTTGAATCAATTTTATGATTCATTTAGTATCATAATCATATGAAGAAATATTACTTACAAATATTAGCTTATAAAAGTTATAGTGAGTCTTACGATGTTTTAAACAATCTACCAAATTGTTTTTTTATATTATTTAAAGTCCAAACTAGTGATGAACCCTTTCAAAACTAAAGGTTTAATATCAAGTTGTAGCCACTGTATTTTGAAATCGAATATTATGAACTATTTTAACTTTTTGTTTATAAATTGTTCTCTGCATTTTAATTAATTGTTCTCTAAAGCATAATAATTAGATATGATGATTTATTTAATTGATTTTTCTTTATATAAATAACAATTATGTACAAAGGGAATCAAAGTATTTACCACTGCAATCATTATAGGTTTTTGCATCGTTACTTCTCGTGCAAGGATTGTTTTGTTTCTTATTGTTACTCGTCTATCAGGTTTGGATCTCTTGACAACCTATGTGTACGAATTTGATTTATCGCTATTTCGTAGTCGGGTCATTGAACTCGTTATTTTATGCTTATGTTATCGAATTTGTGATATTATATACTTAGTTATTTATATTATTGCACTGGGTTAGAACCCGCATGATACACGGGGGGACTTGAAGAGGTAGGTCCCAGCAGAGCCCAGTTGGACCCGCAGGACTCACCTTGAAGAGAGACGTCTGCGCAGAAACCAACTGGATCCGAAGGACCCACCATGCTCAGAGACGTGACGTCCTTACGTGCAGTACGCAAGCTGTTCCCGCAGGAAATGCCTCCCAATGGCGAAGTACTCCGCCTGTTCCCGCAGCTGCGGATACAAGCCATCAGGGAAGGCCACCCGCGCAGCAAGGCTACACGCACAAGGCACTTAGCTCTCAAAATAATTCAGTAGTCACCTGAAGGAATGAGCAAAGCAGGGAACAATCCCGCACAAAGGCTGGAGGGGGAATACTCCCGCCCAAATGAGCCAGTCCGTACGATACTGGAGGATCTTTTGTACTGTACCTGACGAGGTATGGGCAAAAGATCTGACCAGAGATACGACAGCTCATTGACAACAGTATGGCGAGCAGCATGCTATTGTACTGTATGTCACTATTAGCCGCTGCCTACTCACCAACTCCTGTCATACCACGTGCATAGCCTGCAGTTGGTGGAAAAGGAATAGTACACAACAGGCCTGGTCACTGTCAGCCGCTGCCTACCCACCAACTACCAGCATGGCACGTGCGTAGGCCATAGTTGGTAGAACAGGAATACTATTCAGCCGGTTACACCTTCTTGGAAACCTACCTTCGGCTATAAATACCCCAAATGGTATGATCATCTCATCTTATCTTGTATCTTACATCTTATACCTGATATCTGCTCTAGCAATCTCTTAATATACACTTATATTCAAGAGCAATCTAGTCTGATTCTCACGCCGGAGGGTGGTCACAAGGAGGTACCCCCCTTCTCAGTGACGAGCTCACGGTATCTGTTTTGCAGGTTATCAGAAGAACCATCTTTGCCGGATCTAACCCCTCGTGGGAAACATCTATTTAACCCCCAGATTATCCGTAATCTGCCCGGGGTCCATCAGTGTTTCTTCAATAAATAACAATTATGTACAAAGGGAATCAAAGTATTTACCACTGCAATCATTATAGGTTTTTGCATCGTTACTTCTCGTGCAAGGATTGTTTTGTTTCTTATTGTTACTCGTCTATCAGGTTTGGATCTCTTGACAACCTATGTGTACGAATTTGATTTATCGCTATTTCGTAGTCGGGTCATTGAACTCGTTATTTTATGCTCATGTGATCGAATTTGTGATATTATATACTTAGTTATTTATATTATTGCACTGGGTTAGAACCCGAATGATACACGGGTTGATAAAAAATTAATTTAATAATATACATAATAAAATACACAATAGGCTCATCAGATATAAAAGGTTATACAAGTTTAAATAGCATACAACAATGTCTTGCGAATAAATAACAAATTAGAGTTGCCATAACACCCTTGCAAAATTGTCCTAATAATGAATAAAAGAAATTAGGTTCTAATGAGGTAAAGTAATAAGCTGAGACGACTGTAAGGGAGAATTGAGTTGAAAGTTTGTGAAAGAGTGCTTATATCCACATAAAATGTAATCAGTTAATATCATAAAACACTAATTTAGGGATGACAATGGGTCGGGTTTGGGTCGGGTTTAGGTATTTCCAAACCCATACCCGGTTATAAAAGTCCGTCTCAAACCCGTCGGGTTTTAGTCTGATAATTACCCGTCGGGTTTCGGGTTTTCCCATCGGGTTTTGATAAAATAAATGTCGGGTATACCCGGCTCAAAACCCGTTAGGTTTCTACCGGGCTTTTACAAAATATAACTAATCGATTACAAAGATGGTTACCATAAAGATAAAATGTCTCAAATAATTGACATAAACAAGTTTCGACAAATAATATATTTGGAATATAGTATATATATAATATAATAAGTTATATCGGGTACATCGGGTATATAATCGGGTAAATGGGTTTATGTTATCGGGTAAACGGGTCGGGTAATAGGGTATATTAGAAATCCCAAACTAGTCTCAAACCCATGAAAAATTTCAAAACAAATCCCAAACCCGTCCCAAACCCTAATGGGTCGGGTATTACCCGTCCCATTTATGTAGGGTTTCGGGTTTTCCCATCGGGTTCGGGTTTCATTGTCATCCCTACACTAATTCTTTGAATTATTACTCACAAAACTTGGTGACCTATACTTGTTTTGAACCAAATATGAACTCGACCCTTAAACCTTAAAAACTAAAAAAGACATGAATAATGAATTTAACTTTTATAAAGGAAAATGAACCAATTTTATATAACTCGTTTTGAACCGAACTTGACACTTCCCGATTAAATTAACATGAAAATTATGTTTTAGCTACTTTTTATATTTTGATGAAAAGGGTGAAGGTGTACATGTGAAATCTGCATAATATCTAAAAACGTACCTTTTGTTGGCTCTCATGTCTTCTAATGAATCTTTAGATATCTAAACCAAAAAGTCTTTTAAGTTTCAACCCAATTGTCCCAAAAAGTTCACCTCCAAATCCATAGAGATCGAGTTTGGCCTTACCCACTCCTACTGTAGTCAAACTCTTACTCATTTAGTATGTGATACATAATTAACTTACAAGAGTGCATAGTTAAATTCACTAATATTTCTACAACACATAGGAACCAACACAACCATCATAGCTAACAAAAAAAATTTAAAAGTCAAATAGACACAAGTTACAAAAAGACCTGCAGCTCCAAATCTGCCTAAAGTGTATATGAAAGGAATAAAACTTGTGCAGATCAGTTGCCAATAATATGTAGTCAGTTTATTTTTATATTTTTGACAACAACCGATTTTGACTTGAAATCATTTCAGTCAAAAACAGTTTGACCTGAACTTGTTTTGAACTAAATAATAAAGCAAGCCGCTTACCCCCTTTACATTAGAACCAACCCTACCTACATACGAGACACATACTACTGAAGTTTTTTGGATTTAAAGCCAACATAAAACACGCAGCTTGTGTCTGCTACATTGAAACTCAATCAGATGATGGTAAAAAGTTCAAATTATAACTATGAAATATTTAATTAAATAAAATAGTATGATATTAATATGTAGTTAGCACATTGCCACATTCTATGTTTGCTAATTTGGAGAAATAAGAAAGTTCAGAAAATCTTAACATATAAGTATATAACTATATATATAAACAGAATAATATGTATTATCTTGCACTTATTTGATTTTTTTTAGGGTCTAGGAAATTGAAGGAATGGGTCCCACTTGAATTTGAAGGAACTGAGCCGCCCATATTACGGATTGCTCATCGTTTGTCTACCATGTGGTCTAAAGATACTAGAAAAAGAAACATAACAACATTTACATTTGCAGATTATGTTTGGTGTAGTGGAGACCGAGGAGATGTGTGTGTGCAAGATTGGTAAGCATTTTATATATATAATGTTTTTATTATCAAGAGCTTGTGTAACCAATTTAAATTATTTTCCAAATGGTGATACATTTTTGTAGCTGGTGGAAAGCAGTTGGATACAAATAAGAATGATGTAACTTCTCTAACTGTTCAATTTCCAGATATGTATAGTTATATTAATTATCTATTTTCAGGTTTTCAAAGATAATTTGGCGTATCTTGCAACCCAAGAAAAGACATTTGTTGTTAGATCATGGAATGTGAGACCACCTCTTATTTGGAAAGATGGCGAGTGGATTGAGTGGTATAGCTTGAAGGGTCCCATTTTCCGAGGTAAGGCTATTCTGTTTTATCATATCATTATTTTTATTAGTAATCAGATTTTAATGCTTAAGAATATTGTATTTAATTATTTAAGAAACAGTAAATCATTTATAGTCCCTGCAGTTTGGCATTTCTCTTCTTTCATAAAAGAACTAACAGAAATTGGATGACGTTAAACGCCCGGTTTTAATTGAAACGAAAGCGAAACCAGATTGACTTAGAAGTGGTTATTTTGGCCAAACCAGACTAAAACTCTAATTTAATCTAAATTTTTATAACTCTTGAAATTATATACAACATATATGGAATATATACCTCGTTTAACAAATTTTGAAACAAAAAATTGCATTGCTTGAAGCGAGAAACATTGAGTTGGATTTGGAAAACCAACTCCAGGAAAATCAAGTCAACTCTGAACAGTTGGCTAAACAATAAATGAAGTCAACTTTGAAAAACCAAGATTCTGGCGATGAAGACGACCCCAAGTGGGAGGATTCACAAGATTTCGAAGATGAGTTTCTCCACATAAGATAAGCAACTAAAAAGATAAATTACAAAATATCACATCAGTGTTCATGCATTAGAAATTCTGGTTGTAAAACAAATTTGTGCGAGGGTCAAGCTCTTGATCGTTCTTGCTCTACGTCTTGTGAATGCGGTGCGATATTTCATTCTATTTGATTGTCCCTCGATATAGTTGTTAATATTCCACGTGGCGGATCCTTACTAGAGGTGACAACATATTGGTTTGAGTCTAAGCAACGAAATATCGCACCGCATTAACAAGACGTAGAGCACAACTATAGATGGTTTGAGTCTAAGCAATGAAATATCACACCGCATTCACAAGATGTAGAGCACAACTATAGGGTGGTTTAAGTCTAAACATGTTGTCACCTCCAGTAGGGATCCGCCATGTGAAATATTAACAAGTATAGAGAGGGACAATCAAATAAAATAAAATATCGCACCGCATTCACAAGACGTAGAGCAAGAACGATCAAGAGCTTCACACTCGCAAATATTTGTTTTACAACCAGAATTTCTAGTGCATGAACACTGGTGTGACATTTTGGAATTTATCTTTTTAGTTGCTTCTCTTATGTGGAGAAACTCATCTTGGAAATCTTGTGAATCATCCCACTTGGGGTCGTCTTCATTGGCAGAATCTTGGTTTTTCAAAGTTGACTTCATTTCTTGTTTAGCCAACTGTTCAGAGTTGACTTGATTTTACTGGAGTTGGTTTTCCAAATCCAACTCTATGTTTCTTGCTTCAAGCAAAGCAATTTTCTGTTTCAAAATTTGTTAAATGAGATATATATTCCATATATGTTGTATTTAATTTCAAGAGTTATAAAAATTTAGATTAAATTAGAGTTTTAGTTTGGTTTGGCCAAAATAACCACTTCTAAGTCAATGTGGTTTCGCTTTCGTTTCAATTAAAACCAGACGTCTAACGCCATCCAATTTCTGTTAGTTCTTTTATGAAAGAAGATAAATGCCAAACCGCAAGGATGGCAAGTGGATTGACAAGACGTAGAGCACAACTATAGATGGTTTGAGTCTAAGCAATGAAATATCGCACCGCATTCACAAGACGTAGATCACAACTATAGGATGGTTTGTGTCTAAACATGTTGTCACCTCCGGTAAGGATCCGCCACGTGAAATATTAACAAGTATAGAGAGGGACAATCTATGTTTCTTGCTTCAAGCAAAGCAATTTATAGTTTCAAAATTTGTTAAACTAGATATATATTCCATATATGTTGTATTTAATTTCAAGAGTTATAAAAATTTAGATTAAATTAGAGTTTTAGTCTGGTTTGGCCAAAATAACCACTTCTAAGTCAATGTGGTTTCGCTTTTATTTCAATTAAAACCAGACGTCTAACGCCATCCAATTTCTGTTAGTTCTTTTATGAAAGAAGATAAATACCAAATCGCAGGGACCATAAATGATTTACTGTTTCTTAAATATTAAATACAATATTCCTTAACATTAAAATCTTATTACCAATAAGAATAATGATATAATAAAACAGAGTAACCTTTCCTTTGAATAGGGATGGTAAAAAAGGCTGAGTCCGACGGGTATACCCGAAACCCGAAACAAATGGGATGAGTATACCCGAAACTCGATGGGTATGGGCCGGGTATAGGATTAGGTTTTAAAAATTTTCCCGGGTACTGGCCAGGTATGGGATTAGATGATACCTTGCCCGATTACCCGAAAACACATACCCGTTTACCCGCACTATATACCCGAATTGTATACCCGAAAAATTCTTTGTGTTTTATAGGTTGTGAAGCACATATATAAAAATATATTTAAAAGTTGTAATGATATTATTAATTTATTGCCCCACTTTTATATATGGAGTGCATTATATTTAGAATTCTAATAATTTTTGTATGAATAAAAGGTATAAAGTAAATATAATGATTAAAAAATGTACTTGAAAGTCCTAACGGGTATAGCTGATTTTCTCGATTTTCCGAGTTGACTTGATTTTCCTGGAGTTGGTTTTCCAAATACAACTCTATGTTTCTTGCTTCAAGCAAAGCAATTTTCTGTTTTGAAATTTGTTAAACGAGATATATATTCCATATATGTTGTATTTAATTTCAAGAGTTATAAAAATTTAGATTAAATTAGAGTTTTAGTCTGGTTTGGCCAAAATAACCACTTCTAAGTCAATGTGGTTTCGCTTTTCTTTCAATTAAAACTAGACGTCTAACGCCATCCAATTTCTGTTAGTTCTTTTATGAAAGAAGATAAATGCCAAACCGCAGGGACCATAAATGATTTACTGTTTCTTAAATATTAAATACAATATTCCTAAACATTAAAATCTGATTACCAATAAGAATAATGATATAATAAAACAGAGTAACCTTACCTCTGAATAGGGATGGTAAAAAATCCTGAGTCTGACGGGTATACCCGAAACCCGAAACAAATGGGACGAGTATACCCGAAACCCAATGGGTATGGGCCGGGTATGGGATTAGGTTTTAAAAATTTTCGCGGGTACTGGCCAGGTATGGGATTAGATGATACCTGGCCTGATTACCCGAAAACACATACCCGTTTACCCACACTATATACCGAATTGTATACCTGAAAAATTCTTTGTGTTTTATAGTTTGTGAAGCATATATATAAAAATATATATAAAAGTTGTAATGATATTATTTATTTATTGCTACGCTTTTATATATGGAGTGGATTATATTTAGAATTGTAATAATTTTTGTATGAATAAAAGGTATAAAGTATATACCTGATACCCAAGAATGTACTTGAAAGTCCCAACGGGTATACCTGATACCCGCGGGTATGCCCGAAACCCGACGGGTAATGAGCCGGGTATGGGACACGGTTTTACAAACGGGTATAGGCATGGGATTACCAATACCCGGCCCGAACGCGGCCCGTTGTCATCCCTACCTCTGAAGAATGGGATCCCTTCAAGCTATACCACTCAATCCACTTGCCATCTTTCCAAATAAGAGGTGGTCTCACATTCCATGATCTAACAACATATGTCTTTTCTTGGGCTGCAAGATACGCCAAATTATCAGATCATTTTATTTTGAAAACTTGAAAATAGATAATTGATATAACTATACATACCAGGAAATTGAACAGTTAGAGAAGTTACATCATTCTTATTTGTCTCCACAACTGCTTCACACCAGCTACAAAAATGTATCACCATTTGGAAAATAAATGAAATTGGTTACAGAAGCTCTTGATAACAAAAACATTATATATATGTAAAATGCTTACCATTCTTGCACGCACACATCAACTCGGTCTCCACTACACCAAGCATAACCTGTAAATGTAAATGTAAATGTAAATGTAAATGTTGTTATGTTTCTTTTTCTGGTACCTTTAGACCACATGGTAGACACACAATGAGCAATCCGTAATATGGGCGGCTCAGTGCCTTCAGATTCAAGTGTGTAACATTCGTTAATTTTTAAACCCGAAAACCCGACCCGTTTTAAATTTCGGTTTTGTTTCTATTTAAATTTATATATTTTTATAATATTATTAATTAATCTCAATTTTAGTTAATGTATTTTTTGTGATCATTTCTATGCAATTATATTTTTCACCACCCTTGTAGTATCACATACAAATTTAAAACATTCATAATCAAGATCAAATATTTATGTACATGTTCCATGCAATTTACTAGAATTATTATTTAACTACTACTACTACTTTTTATTATTTATTTATTATTATTATTATTATCATCATCTTTTCATATTATGTTACTTAACTAATCAAAAAAACTAATATATGTTTTAATTACATAAAGTTTATTAAAATAGTTAACCCTTTTGAATGACCCACTAAACTATTTTTAATTTGTGTTTTAATTATATTAAACATGATTTAATTTCTTTAATTCCATAAAACATAACAACTCTATATTTTCACTATAAAAGGAGAACAAATCTTCCATTATTTTCACACCTCAATACATTATTTTCTAAAACTTTGATCAAACCTAGTTATTATGCAAGAACAAGCATGAATATATATTTATCTAAATCTTATGATTTGTTTATCATCATAAACTTATAAACTTTCTTTTAAATAAGATGATTTATAAAAATTTCTTTTATTTAAAATATTTCACAATAGATATAACATACTTCATATCTTTAAATTAATAATTGAGTAAATTAATTATTGTTTATTTTATTTCAACACAAACTAATATTTATAATTTCTTGAAAAGAATTCATGCAAAACATTTAAGTTAATTAATTAGTAAATTAATTAATTATGTTACTTGAAAAAAAATGTTTAATCATAAATTATTATTAATATTGTTATTTAATATTATATTAATAAGTTATAATTATGTATCTACAACTCATTTTTTAAACTAATAAATATCAAATGACTTTTATAAACTTTATTCATTGTTGTTAAACTAATTAAAAATTCTCAAGTCCCCATTTGCCATAAGTTGATTAAATAGATATTTAAATAACGCATAATTCTTAAAACTAATATTAATTAACTTTTATAATCTCGATAGTTAGTCTTTAAATTTTGTATTTCCTTTAATTATAGTTTGTGAGATTCGATCATGTATTTCCTTAAACGCGCTTTCGGTTATTATATCAAGTTTTCATCCAATTGCAAAAGTGAGTTTCTCACACTCCCTTTTTATTCTTTTACTACTTTTGGGGGTAGCATATATATCCTATCAACATTACAATTTCGTTATTCATTATTTACAAACTACAATTCGTTACATGGACTTGTGTGTTTATTTGCTTACTTGCTCAAAGATTACGTGCTTATGGTTTCCTCATTAAGTATGATCATACGCTCCCCCTATGCATTCAGGACCTCGATGTTATAAGTGGAATAGGGACCCCCCGATCCGAGTACGTTGGTTATTACCAATGGAAAAGACACTTACTTGCGCTATTATCCGAGTACGTTGGTGCACAATCCCAACTGGAAAGGACCTTACTTGCTCATTTACGATTGTTCATGGAATTGTAGATTTTTATGTGTTTATATCAAAACTTGTGTGAACTCACCAACTATTCAATTAGTTGACTTTATTTTATATATATACTACAGGTACCTTATTTAGAGAATGGTGCCGTGACGAGGACACTAGAACTTATGTTATATTAATAAATGGACAAGTTGTTAATTGTTCTTGTATTTCCCTTATATTTCTTGTTACAAACTTGTGTACTTGACGTTTAAATTAATTAATGATAATAGTGTCACTTAATAGTGTCACATGTGTTTTGGGCAATCTGTACGTCACACTCAGGCGTATTCCGCTTTAGCCGGGGTGTTACAGATTGGTATCAGAGCCGTGACTATAAGATAGGACATTAGACGTAATGTTCTAGTTAGTTATAGCTTATTTTTATTTATGTAGGGTTGCATGTTAGAAATTATGTGGGCCCTATTTGATTGTTCAAAGTACTTATTTGATACTATTATAGTGATGATTCAATTAATTCAATTACACAAGCACACACAAGTCCAAGACTTATGCCTAAAAACAAAGAGTTTTCCAACATTTTCAATTATTGATTTTTATTGTGGTGTTCCGATATTTATTCTTCTTAAAGATGGTTCTATATGGTGGGTATGTAGTAAACTGTAAGGGGGACGTGCCTGTTTTCCAAAACTCTTGACACCAAGGTTATTGAAACCTAAGGATAAGCAATGCGTATAAATCCCAATCAGACGCGGGACCCGGTTGCTTACCTGGAGAGTTAGGAAAGAGCATGAACTCTATTAAGCCAAAGCATACCACTTTCAACGCCATATGAATCCCAACTTTAAGTTTTCAAACGCGACCATGTTCTCTTTGTGAAAAGAATATGGTTGCACCCCTTTATGTTTTACAATGTGTTTTAACTGGAAGTCTGTACACGAATACCCAGCTTTCGTTTCGATTTAATTACGCATTTTTATACGAGAATAGTTAAGTTTTAAAAAAATTTGTGACACGTTTTCTTTATTTATACGCTCATTTACGGCATAAACTTTTAAAAGTTTGCAAAGTAATAACTGAATTTCAAATGATTCCTTTGTTATTTTACTATTATGTGTTAGAAGTGAAAATTTAAAAAGTCATGGTGCTTTATGAACATTCGATTTTCAATTCGACTTCATTATTTATCGTAAGGTTAATATTTTTTCCATATGATTATTCAATAATTTATGAGGTTTTCGTTTATTGAAAGGTGAAAACTCATGACGTTTCATGGGAATTCCAATTGCGATTTCAAATTTGTTTCATGCGATTTCTTTTCTCTACTTGTATCTATTAGTCGTTTTCATACTTACGTCTCAAGTCACGCGAATTCTTCACGTTTCGTATCATGCTTCCTTGTTTTCGTAGTTGTTACACTCAACTCACGAAATGACAATCCAAGTTATCAAGTAAATGGCCTCCGCGATCCCGATCACCTCACGTTTGACCGCACCCACCTTCATTGCTATAGTAAATTAAAATTCAAACCCAGCACCATTCTTAGAAACGCAAGCCAAACCCAACCAAAGAGCCTCGCACAGAAACATGTCCTTTGTATAATATATGTAAATCCACCGCTTTTCTTCTTTGAAACGTTGATATACTTCAATTTGTGATAGATTCAATTACCACTTATTGCTAGAACCTACCCAAACTCAACACCACTCACCCATCTGCAAGACATGTACCTAACCATTTGTCTCAGTCACATGTTTAACCTCATGCTTCAAGCCCACTAACATTGTGGTGACCTTAGCACACTCGCCATATTTTGGAAGGCCTAACTTGTTTCCGCCATGCAATATCCTAACCTCGCATCCTTTGTCGACCTTATACGATTTTTCGATTTCAATACTTAGACTTTTACAAAACTCATCAAACTCTTCTACATTTTCTTTTGCATATTTTTCTACATTTTATTTCTTTTACTAACACCTCGTACCAAATCCCAAATCCTTAGTTATTTTAATCTTCAGTCAAATTGATTTTCTTTAAATGAATTTATTACCTCTATTATTAATATTATTATTATTAAAGTTATTAATATTACCATCATTATTAATATTACTACTACTATTGTTATTAGTACCATCACCGTCACCATCATTATTATTATTACGGTAATTATCAATATGATTATTGTTAGAATTGTTATTATTATTATTATTATTGTTAATATTTTTTTTATTATTATTGATATTAGTAATATTATTATTACTGGTATCATCGTCACTACTTTTATATAATAATATTCAAAGTAAAATATTTGCTTCAAACAAGTTTTGAGCCCTTTTGAAACTATTTTTTTTATTCAATAATATTTTTATTATTATTATGATTAGTAATATTATTATTACTAGTATTATCTTCACCTCTAATAATAATGTAATTATTATTTCAAACCGTATTAAAAGTAAACTTTTTGTTTCAAACAAATCTTAAACCCTTTTGAGGCTATATTTTATTCAACAAGTCAGGTTATTTGACAATCTATTTCTTAGGCAGCTGGCCAAAAGAAAACATTTATTTTTACATTAAGGATTTCATAAAATTCTCAAGTTTTAGCGCTAGTTAAAAACGTTTTGCCTAACTAAAACAGAATAATCTTATTTCACCATGAGATATAAAAACACCACGATTTACAAGCGATTTTTCATAAATTAAAATATATGATATATCATTTCCCTTCTTTCCCCTTCGTTAACGCCAATGAGTTTCGGCTAAGAAATCATGGCACCATCCCACGTCAACTTTCATGCCACAAACAAACCTGCATTCTAGAAGACAAGCGTCACAAGCTATATTTTCTTTTCTTTAACTTCTTCTTCACGTATTTTTCTTTCATACCCAAAGTTATTTTTTATATCCACTTCTTTAGAATATTGGTTACGAAGTTTATTTTGTTTGTTCATTGATCTTTGATCCATATTCGTTTGTATTTTTACGAAACGTGAATTCATACATCATTCTTATTCGCTTTATTAAATCGGTTTACGTTTGTTATTTCAAATCTCGTGGTCTATGACCCATTTTTCTTAAACGTAACCGTTAAGTGAAAATTGAGACTATGAACATGTATGTATAGCTACCTAATAGAAACCGTATTTTCATTTTATTTCTAAATTTTACTATCGGTGATCGGTTCTCTCCAAACAAATTCGTTTACTTAGAACCGGGACTGTGTCCCATGTACATGTCGAATTTATATTATGTTATACACAAATTGTTTTGTTTATTCGTGTACTTCTCTTTTACTCGATGTTTTTTTAAACCATTATGTTGTTCTTGGTTTCATCAATCTGGAATCAATGCTTTATTTTGATTTCGAAATTTCAATTGTTCACTTTGATAAACTCAAGGTTGCTATTGGAACTTTTCTTTCACAAACTTAAATGGATTTTAAAAATGTGAATATAGAATTTCGTTTATCCGTTTTATTTCAAATTATTAATTTATATGTTGTAATGTTCACTTCATTTCACCTCCATGTTACCGTTAATTGCATTGTATTCTTTCGGAGTTTTCCATTTGTTAAACATCATGGTATTTTGATACTTAAAAGTTTCGTTTATCTAAGCTACTCTCGAACCCAATGCGTTATCAATTTACATGTTCATACTTCGTTGGTTAAATGCTACGTTTACCTGCAACGTTATTCTCGACCATATTATTTCAATTACATGTTATTATTCTAAATGTTTCATTCTTTGACTTCATTACCTCGTTTATTTCGTTTTTAACATCGTTTACTTGGTTTAGACACGATGATATTATTTACTTGATTTAGTGTTTTTGCATTGACCTTGGCCTGAACGGTCTATTAAGGTGTTTTGTAATGTTTTTACCCTTTTAATTCATTATATTTTCAACGTTCTGGTTTGGTTTTAGATGATGAAGCAAGGCTATCATCTTCAGATGTATTAGTTGCAAAAATGAAACCGTTCCGGTGATTTCTAAATCAGAGTTTGGAACGGGAAAATATGACATCTTCAAAGGGGGTTGCCTTGTTGAGGTAAGTAATTGGAATTGATAATTTTTTAATAGTTAATTAAAGGGCTAATTATTATTTCAAAAATATTTACATTATGATATCTTAGTCTTTGAATAAATCGATTTAGAGGGTTATATGCACGGAACTTAAACTTCATTTGATTTTTAAGTTCACCGTGTTCGACCCATTTATCACATTCCCCGTTTAGCTATCTTATTTGACCTGTTCAGATAATACACAATCTGATTTGAGTATTTGACCGTTTTTGCATTTTTTTGGTGAATCAACTGGTGTGCGTTTTAGGTACTTAAAGACAATATCAAAAAGAAGAACCGAGCTTGGTTCGCAGCAAATATACTGAATTTGAAAGATGGAAAAGAGCTTTTATGTTTGCTACACTGAAATCCAATCAGATGATGGTAAAATGTTCAAATTATAACTATAAAATATTTAATTAAATAAAATTGTATGATATTAATATGTAGTTAGCAATGCGAGCGTGGAAAGTGCAAAGAGCGTCATCAAAGCGCCACATTGCGCCCAACGCCCTTCTTCGTCGTCGTCGCCGTCGCCCGAGCCCGTGCACGTCGGGTGCTCCGCACCCTCTGTTAGGACCACTTGGTGCATGCTAAGCATAAAAGAATATTACTATAGAAACTCCATCTCTTATAAAGAGCTTCCAAATTTATCTGGGATGGAATTTATTTTCTTTATTTATCCACGGAAAGGAATTCCATTTTCTGTCTACTTTCCATGTGGGGATGGAATCATTTCCCTCATTTCCTTAATATGAATTCTTCTAACTTAATAGTGAAGGGTGGTCCATGGGACAACCCTTAAGTGGTTTAAGTTCGTTAATATTCATGTGTTTAATTGGTTTATCTTGTTGAATTGGATAACTATGTTTACTCGTGTAATGGCAGGTATGAAAAGCTAGATGATGGAATTACGAGAACGTAGGCGAAAACGGTGGCGAAAACGGACTTGGAACGAAGAAAATATCAAGAAAACAAGATGGAAAAGAGTGAAGTCCACCGTAGCTTATGGTACCCACCGTAAGCTACGGTGGGGTTGGAGAATTCTAGCTGCCGTAAGGCAGATACTAGCTACCGTCGGCTTTTTGGAAGCCACCGTAAGCTACGGTGGCCACCGTAGCTTACGGTGGAGGCGACACTGCATTTTGTAACTGCCATTTTTACTTATATTTGGGACGACTTTTCTTAGGAGGATGATATCTTTGCATCTAGAGACGGGCTGAAGGCGATTTTTAGAGACAATCCATCAATTGTGAGTGTGGTAATCATTAGATACTTGTTTTTAATTCGTATGACAATTATAATCGAAGGGATGATAAACTGAAACAAGTGTGGCTAAATTCCTTTGTGTTTTCCCTCGGATTGTAAGGTTTCTTATGTTTGTTTGGTTGAATGTTTAGACAATTTCTGAGATAATATTTGATCTTATTGATTTCGTTATTATGGTGTTTATGTATTGGTTGATAGTTTGTTAGTTTATCGATTTTGTGGTCTAAAAAGTCAATTCTTGGTTTTGTAAGTAATCGAGATTAATCGAGAGGGATTTAGGGTTGGATAAACTAATTGGTTTTTGAGTGATCACCTTACGTTGTATAATCCAAGTACTTGATCCTCAATTATTGCAATCGTATACATAAACATGAACTTTGTCTATTGTTCATCTCAGTTAAACATCAACTGTAACAATCATGGAAACCTGAAACCGAGGGAATGCATATTTTCTCATATTGATTAAAACTTGTTTATGTGCTTTAGTTCTTTTTGTTTAAAAATCAAACAACCTAATCTTTTAATTTATTTTCTGCACTTAGATTAATTTAGATAAATAACAAAACTATTTGGTAACACAATTTCCACAAACTCCCTGTGTTCGATACCCGCTTATCGCTATCTAATAATTGTAATCGGTTTATTTTTTAGTGAGTCTTCGACCTCACGTCAATATATTACATATATATTATTTCTTTGTTATATTTATTATTAAATTATTTTTGGGTCATTCTATTTTAAAAGTTGACATTTTAACCCAAAAATAAATACGGTATTTTTCGAGATGTTACACATTTACTGTATTTTATTTACAAATTGGTTATGAATTACTTTGTAGTTAAGCTCCATTAAACCAATGAGTTGAAACCGACTAATTGAATGTTACCTTCCTACATCATTGTGCAATCAAGCTCCATTAAACCAAAATCTCCCATTAAAATGCTTTGAAATATTCCGGAAAATATCACCAAAAATCAAAACGCCTCCACAATTGAATTGCAATTGAATTGAATCAATTAAATTGGACGAAAATAACTGCCTCCACGTTTAAAACGCCTCAACACAAATCATATTCCCTACAACCCATTATTCAACCATATCATCAATCATATGCCCTACCTTATGCACCCACAATCCCAATCATGCAACCCTGCTATCATTGCGGTAACCCAAACCATCTTTGCAACACATGTCCAAAACTTGTTTATCAAATCCAAAGCTACCCAAACCAAAACCAACCAACTTCAAATATATCAAGCCCAAACTTTCTAACCTCAAGCCCAACCCATTCAAGCAATTCAACCTCAACCAAACCAAGCCAAGCAAAATCAAGTGAATCATGCCAACCAGGGTGCGCAAGGACGTGCGTACTACATCAACACCAATGAATTTCTGCTTAGAAATCATGGCACCCGCCTCACAATAGTCATTATGCCTGATACGTACCTATCACGAGAAGATAAGCGCTACGGTATACATTTTTTCTTTCCTTTTCGCATTTATTACTTTTGTCTTTGTTCTTTTCATTTAAATAATGTCTCATTGTACTCAAATTTTCAATATTAGTGATGAAATCATGTTCACAATTGATATATATATCTTCATTTACTCTCCTCATGAAACTCAACACGTATCGCTTATACTATCTATAGAATTATATTTTTTTACTTATGTTCAAATCAATCTAACGGCCTATGACCGGTGACTGTAACACCCCGACCAAAGGCGGATTATACATCGGGGCGCCACATATTGTTTCATTACTCGTGACACTATTGGGTGTCAATATTTAATAAATACATTCATTCGCGCACGCGCAGGGTAAACACAAGATAACATAAAACATCATAAATCAATATATTATAAATTATAATATTCGAACAGCAATAACTTGTCTTGATACATTTTAATCTAGGTCCAAAATAAAGAAAACTTCCTATGTGTCCACAAGCTCCAAAACAGCTACTGCAACCCTGAACATGTGTTAAAATAAACGTCAAACACTTGCGTGTTGGTGAGAAATCAAGTTTAATACAATACATAGATAACAATAAATCTGCGCGCAACACGTGTATGTCTGGTGTTTAACAAGGGTGCAATCAGATTGTGATCAAGCCTAGATAGATCATAGATCATAGTTCATAGTTCAATCCGTGCTCCCAATTGAGCACAAAAACGAGAAAACATCTGTGCAAGTGTAAACAAAGAAAACCGTAAACGATAGGTCTCCCGTGTTCATCTAATGGATCCATGAAAACTGCGGAATAGGCCGAACAAAGCGGTTAATGATACACACATACAAATAAACAGCCAAGTAAACGTCCTCAACACATGGGATACTGCGCGACTAAAGCTCATAAACAAGTTTAAGACTCTAAGTTTGTATGAACACATGAACATCCCAAAACATTAAAAGCAAAAAGGGATTAGGTACGAGATTACTCACTTGATAAACGATGCGGTGTAAGATAAAGCAAGAACCAACTTTAAACAAGCACAAGTTAACCTATAAATAAGATTATTGTTTTAATGATTGGTTTTAAGTCTTGATTATGAGTTAGCATAATTAATAAGTAAATTATTATATATAATATATATATTACCGAAAAAGCAGGGCAGAACAGGGAGGAAGACGGAGGCAGAGAGGAAGACGGCAGAGAGAGCAAGGGGCAAGAGAACATGAGAGATTAAGTGTTTGTGTGTGATGTGTTATGAAAATATTATTATTATTTATAGGAAAACCCTAGGAGACATAATCCCTAGAAAAGGGGAAAAAGATCTCAAAAAGCAAAAGATTCCAAAAGCAAAAGATATGGAAAGATATGGCAGCTGCAGAGGCAAGATAAAGCTGACAGGGAACAGTAAAAAGCATGGGCGGGTCAGATAAAGGTACTGGTCAAGCATGGCAAAAGCAGATCTCAAAAGATAATGTCAGTCACTTTTTCTGCCAACCAATGGGGTTGGTGCGCATGCTGCGCCAAAGTGGCTTTTCAGACATAAAGCAGATTAGGTCAACAGCTCAAAAGATAAGACAACACAAAAGCAAACGGCTAGATTAAACAGAAGAAAACTCAAAGGGTTTAGCGCGAGAAGGCTAAGGCGCGAAGGCAGACACAGAAGGTCAAGAGAGCGCGAGCGCGAAGGCAGACAGAACTAACCTTAACGCGTCGCGGAAAGAACTACCATTTCTAAGCGCGCCGCGGGAAGAGTCACATTTCTTAGCGCGCCGCGGGAGGAACTAAAATTCCTAGCGCGCCGCGGGAAGAACTATAATTCTTCGCGCGTCGAGGGATGAACTACGATTCTTAGCGCGCTGCGAGAAGAACTACAATCCTTAGCGCGTCGCGGGAAGAACTACCGTTCTTAGCGCGCTGCGAGAAGAATTACAATTCTTAGCGCGCTGCGAGAAGAGTTCGTCTCGCGTATCGCTGAAACAGGTGGTCTTCACGCAGGATTCCTTGTAAGGGGTCTGGCGCGTGGAGCTGCGCAGACAACCTTAGGCGGGAAGGAACAAAGGACAAGCACAGAGTTAGAAGAAAAAGAGGGAAACAAGGCGGAAAGAGAGAAGAGGGACGGGACGGCGGAAAGAAAGAGAGAGAAAGAGGCGGGAAGGAAAATATATATTATTATTAAAAGTAAAATATAAGTATAAATATTAAATCATAAAAGAGAGAGATCGGATCGGAGAAACGGGTACCTGGGTCGGGTCGGATCGGGTCAGATGTCACAGTCTCCCCTACTTTAAGAAATTTCGTCCCGAAATTTATCTCGAAGTAGGTTGCGCAGAGAACAGGTGCGGGTACTTGATCTTCATTTGATCTTCCCTTTCCCATGTAAACTCGGCTCCGCGCTTGGACTCCCAGCGAACTTTCACGATAGGGATACGACTGCGCTTGGTTTGCTTTACCTCGCGATCCATAATCTCAACAGGCTTCTCAACGAAATGCATAGTTTCATCAACTTGAACTTCATCAAGTGGAATGTGAAGGTTCTCGTCAGCTAAACACTTCTTGAGATTGGATACATGGAACGTTGGATGCACATTACTGAGCGCGGGCGGCAGGTCAAGTCTGTAGGCAACTTTTCCCACACGCGCGAGAATCTTGAATGGACCAACATAACGAGGAGCAAGCTTACCTTTCTTCCCAAAGCGGACAACACCTTTCCAAGGCGACACTTTGAGGAGAACAAGATCACCAACTTGAAATTCGAGAGGTTTCCGTCTACGATCTGCGTAACTCTTCTGTCGGCTTCTGGCAGTCAGCAGATGATCACGGATCTTGGCGATTTTATCGGTTGTCTCTTGAACAAGTTCGGGTCCTGTGATTTGAGCTTCTCCCACTTCGCTCCAACAAATCGGGGAGCGGCACTTACGACCGTAAAGTGCTTCAAATGGGGCCATACCAATACTGGAATGATAGCTGTTATTATAAGAGAACTCAATCAAAGGCAGGTGTGAATCCCAATTACCTCCAAAATCAAGAACACAAGATCGGAGCATATCCTCAAGAGTTTGAATAGTTCGCTCAGACTGACCGTCAGTCTGAGGATGATATGCCGTACTCATGTCCAAGCGAGTTCCTAGCGCAGATTGGAGAGATTTCCAAAAGCGAGATATAAAACGGCCATCGCGATCGGATATGATGCTCAAAGGAGTACCATGGCGGCAGACAATTTCCTTGACATAAAGCTGCGCGAGTTGCTCAACACGGTAGTTTTCACGAATGGGCAGAAAGTGAGCAGACTTAGTCAATCGATCCACTATTACCCAAATGCTATCATGTTTGCTTGCTGTCAAAGGTAACTTGGTAATAAAGTCCATCGCTACACATTCCCATTTCCACGTAGGAATTTCTGGTTGTTCGAGCAAACCAGATGGGCGTTGGTGTTCAGCTTTCACTTTAGAACAAGTCAGACATTTAGCTACGAACACAGCAATATCCTTTTTCATACCGGGCCACCAATAAGTAATGCGCAAATCCTTGTACATCTTATCAGTGCCAGGATGAATAGAATACCGAGATTTGTGCGCTTCACTCAGGATATCAGCGCGAAGATTCTCATCAAAGGGAATCCAGATGCGATTGAGATAGCAGAGAATTCCACTCAGATTAGGCACAAAGAGTGCTTCCGCGCCACACGCTAGCTCGGCGCGAAGGTTACCATTACTGATGGATGCGCGCTGCGCGTCACGAATACGCGATTCAAGGTTGCTTTGAATCGGCGCGAAGTGAAGCTGGGTGCGCGGCAAGATACAGTTAAGTTGGCAGGGTTTTCGGCTGAGCGCATCGGCTACCACATTAGCCTTACCAGGATGATACCGGATCTCACAATCGTAATCGCTGATGAGTTCGTTCCATCGGCGTTGCCTCATGTTAAGTTCTTTTTGATCAAAGATATGCTGAAGGCTTTTATGGTCAGTGTAGAGGATACACTTAGTACCATAAAGGTAGTGTCTCCAGATCTTCAAGGCAAAAACAACTGCACCAAGTTCGAGGTCGTGAGTTGTATAATTCTTTTCATGAACCTTAAGTTGCCTTGATGCGTAAGCGATAACCTTGCCTCGTTGCATAAGAACACAACCGAGACCTTGGTTGGATGCATCGCAATACACGACAAAATCATCATTACCCTCAGGTAACGCAAGAACAGGAGCTTCACACAACAAACGCTTGAGCGTTAGAAAGGCTTCTTCTTGCTTCGAGCCCCAAATATACGGTTTACCTTTGTGCGTCAGAGCTGTTAAAGGCAAAGCGATCTTTGAGAAGTTCGAAATAAATCGCCGGTAGTAACCAGCTAAGCCCAGAAAGGAACGGATCTCAGAAGGAGAGGATGGCGTAATCCAGTTCTTGATTGCTTCAATCTTGGATGGGTCGACATGAATACCCATCTTGTTTACAACATGACCAAGAAACTGTACTTCATCAGACCAGAATTCACACTTGGAAAGCTTAGCATAGAGTTGCTCGGTTCGAAGCTTTTGCAACACCAATCGGAGATGTTGCTCATGCTCGGCCTTGGTCTTAGAATACACCAGAACATCATCGATAAACACGATCACGAATTTATCCTAGAAAGGCCTACACACCCGATTCATTAGATCCATGAAAACGGCGGGTGCGTTGGTTAGACCGAAGGACATGACCAAGAATTCAAAATGGCCATAACGAGTTCGAAAAGCAGTCTTCGGAACATCTTCATCGCGGATGCGCAACTGGTGATAGCCAGAGCGGAGATCGATCTTGGAAAAACAAGAGGCACCTTGGAGTTGATCAAAGAGGTCGTCAATACGCGGTAAGGGATACCGGTTTTTAATGGTGAGTTTGTTCAACTCGCGGTAATCAATACACATGCGAAACGATCCATCTTTCTTTTTAACGAACAACACCGGAGCACCCCAGGGCGAAGAGCTAGGGCGAATGAATCCTTTAGCAGTCAACTCTTGAAGTTGGCTTGCCAATTCTTGCATCTCAGCGGGCGCAAGACGGTAAGGAGATTTAGCTACGGGGGAAGCACCAGGGACAAGATCAATACGGAACTCGACTTCACGAGCGGGAGGGATACCAGGAAGATCATCAGGAAAAACTTCAGGAAAATCACGCACAACAGGGATATCGCGAAGCTTCTTCTTTCCTTCATCGGGTTTAACCACATGGGCTAAGAATGCAATACACTTCTTCCGCATGAGTCTTTGGGCTTCGGCGCAAGACATAAGTTTAAGACCGCGGGAGGGTTTCTCGCCGTAGATATGAAGATCACCATTTTCTCGAGGTATGCGAATCAACTTCTTGGCGCAAATAACTTCGGCGCGATTCTTCGAGAGCCAGTCCATACCAATGATAACATCAAAGCTTCCAAGAGGCATAGGGATGAGGTCGATTAGAAAATCGTTTTCGTTAAGATTAAGCGTGCAATCTTTAATCACCGAGTTTATTAAAACAGTTTCACCATTAGCCAATTCAACTGAAAAATCTTCTTTTAAATCGTTGCGCGGTCGCGCAAGCTTCTGCTCGAAGGCGCGAGAAATAAAACTTCGATCGGCGCCAGTATCAAAAAGTACAGAAGCATAAAATCCGTTAAGCAAAAATGTACCATTAATTACGTCATTATTCGCTTGCGCTTGGTGCGCGGTTATGTTAAAAGCTCGTCCACGCGTCACTTGGTTTGAAATCTGGTTCACCGGATTCGCTTGCGTAATCTGAACTTGTAGTCTTGGGCACGCGTTCCGGAAATGACTGGGATCACCGCAGTTAAAGCACGATCTGGGTCGTGGGTTTTGGTAGGTTGGTTGTGGATTCTGCGGGTAGACTGGTGGTGTTGGCGCAATTGGATTGGCGGGAAGGACTCTACAGTTTTCAGCAGTGTGACCAGTACGGCCACATCGGTTGCAAAGTCGACACGGGGTTTGGGTTGGGTGGTGAAATCTACAGGTTGGGCAAAAGGGTTGATTTCCTGTGTAAGGTTTCTTAGTTGACGGGGCAGGGAGTGCGGGATTGGTTAAGGCATAGTTATGGACTACAGGAGGTGTTGGGTAGGCTGACAGAGGGTTAGGCGCGTAAACTGGAGGTTGGTAAGCGGGTTGCTGGACAATGGGCGGGTTGGTAAGCGCATAGGCCTTGCGCCTGCGCTTGAGGTTGTTACGGTTCGAGGGTTCAGGTTTGGTTTCTGTTGGTTCAGGGGCAGTCTTGGTGAGTTTGGTCTTTTCTGTTCCCCGCAGGAACAGGGTTCCTGCTCTGACATGGTTGTCGCTGAGCACAGCGGCCAACTCGATGGCGTCAGAGAGGGTTACTGGGTTTCTGGCCCATACAGAATCTTGAATTTCCATGGGGAGACCCCCAAGGAATTTCTCTATGGCTCGGCGGGAAGGGGTAACAAGGTGAGGGACAAGCAGGCTTAGTTCATGGAAACGCATCGCGTACTCGCGCGCTTCACCGCTGTACTGCTTAAGATTCCAAAATTCTTCCTCCAGGCGCTTAACTTCGTTGGGAGGGCAGAATTCTCGCGTCAGAATTTCTTTGAATTCCTCCCAGGGCATGCTAGAAGCAGTTTCTGCGCCACGCGCATGAGCTACTCCATTCCACCATGTAAGCGCTCTAGATTCCAGGACACTGGAAGCATACAGGGTTCGTCTGTCTGAGGGGCATTGGGTGTGGAGGAAAGTGTTTTCTATTTTCTCAAGCCACTGGAGCATCACGGTGGCTCCTTCAAGACCTGTGAACTTTGGAGGGTTACCCGCGTTAAAGGATTTAATGTTGTAACCAGAGGTGTTGGTATTGTTTTGGCTCAAAGCTTGGGCTATTGCGGCGGCCATTTCCTGGGAACGTTGCTGTCTACGCATGCGCGAGGCTTCTCTTCTCTGAAATCGGCGAGATAGCGGAGGCATTCTATAAAAGTTTTTAATTTTAGTTAATATCTTGGTTTTATCGCAAAGTATAACTTTATAAAGCTTGGTTTCACGGAGTCAGTTACAGTCAAAAGTTAAAAGTAAATAAATGACCCTAAATGCAGACTTAATAAAGGTAACAAATTCGAATCAAGAATCGACAATTCATGTATCACCATGACTTTCCGAATTCCCAATTTAAAATATACGAGCAAACGAGTATTGGAGATTGACGATTCATGTATCACCATGACTTTTCAATCTTCAATATAAAACATACAAGAAAATGAGTATTGGAGGTTGACAATTCATGTATCACCATGACTTTTCAAGTCTCCAACCTCAGATCATAATCGTAAATGGAAATTGAAAATCAACTATTCATGTATCACCATGACTTTTCGGATTTTCAATCCCAACAAACGAATATGTAAGTAAAATCAATAAAAATCGAAATTCAACAAAAATCGAAATATCGCGAAATAAAACATAAAATCATATACTGCGCAAGCGCGAGCATATTCATAAATAACGAGTAATTAACAATAAGCGCGCAAACATGAGATTTCTCTCATGCGCGGGAAGGGACTCTTAGGGTATTCTAGGCCGTTACGTCTAACCACCTATCCTAAAGTCAACGAGCTCTGATACCAATCTGTAACACCCCGACCAAAGGCGGATTATACATCGGGGCGCCACATATTGTTTCATTACTCGTGACACTATTGGGTGTCAATATTTAATAAATACATTCATTCGCGCACTGCGCAGGGTAAACACAAGATAACATAAAACATCATAAATCAATATATTATAAATTATAATATTCGAACAGCAATAACTTGTCTTGATACATTTTAATCTAGGTCCAAAATAAAGAAAACTTCCTATGTGTCCACAAGCTCCAAAACAGCTACTGCAACCCTGAACATGTGTTAAAATAAACGTCAAACACTTGCGTGTTGGTGAGAAATCAAGTTTAATACAATACATAGATAACAATAAATCTGCGCGCAACACGTGTATGTCTGGTGTTTAACAAGGGTGCAATCAGATTGTGATCAAGCCTAGATAGATCATAGCTCATAGTTCATAGTTCAATCCGTGCTCCCAATTGAGCACAAAAACGAGAAAACATCTGTGCAAGTGTAAACAAAGAAAACCGTAAACGATAGGTCTCCCGTGTTCATCTAATGGATCCATGAAAACTGCGGAATAGGCCGAACAAAGCGGTTAATGATACACACATACAAATAAACAGCCAAGTAAACGTCCTCAACACATGGGATACTGCGCGACTAAAGCTCATAAACAAGTTTAAGACTCTAAGTTTGTATGAACACATGAACATCCCAAAACATTAAAAGCAAAAAGGGATTAGGTACGAGATTACTCACTTGATAAACGATGCGGTGTAAGATAAAGCAAGAACCAACTTTAAACAAGCACAAGTTAACCTATAAATAAGATTATTGTTTTAATGATTGGTTTTAAGTCTTGATTATGAGTTAGCATAATTAATAAGTAAATTATTATATATAATATATATATTACCGAAAAAGCAGGGCAGAACAGGGAGGAAGACGGAGGCAGAGAGGAAGACGGCAGAGAGAGCAAGGGGCAAGAGAACATGAGAGATTAAGTGTTTGTGTGTGATGTGTTATGAAAATATTATTATTATTTATAGGAAAACCCTAGGAGACATAATCCCTAGAAAAGGGGAAAAAGATCTCAAAAAGCAAAAGATTCCAAAAGCAAAAGATATGGAAAGATATGGCAGCTGCAGAGGCAAGATAAAGCTGACAGGGAACAGTAAAAAGCATGGGCGGGTCAGATAAAGGTACTGGTCAAGCATGGCAAAAGCAGATCTCAAAAGATAATGTCAGTCACTTTTTCTGCCAACCAATGGGGTTGGTGCGCATGCTGCGCCAAAGTGGCTTTTCAGACATAAAGCAGATTAGGTCAACAGCTCAAAAGATAAGACAACACAAAAGCAAACGGCTAGATTAAACAGAAGAAAACTCAAAGGGTTTAGCGCGAGAAGGCTAAGGCGCGAAGGCAGACACAGAAGGTCAAGAGAGCGCGAGCGCGAAGGCAGACAGAACTAACCTTAACGCGTCGCGGAAAGAACTACCATTTCTAAGCGCGCCGCGGGAAGAGTCACATTTCTTAGCGCGCCGCGGGAGGAACTAAAATTCCTAGCGCGCCGCGGGAAGAACTATAATTCTTCGCGCGTCGAGGGATGAACTACGATTCTTAGCGCGCTGCGAGAAGAACTACAATCCTTAGCGCGTCGCGGTAAGAACTACCGTTCTTAGCGCGCTGCGAGAAGAATTACAATTCTTAGCGCGCTGCGAGAAGAGTTCGTCTCGCGTATCGCTGAAACAGGTGGTCTTCACGCAGGATTCCTTGTAAGGGGTCTGGCGCGTGGAGCTGCGCAGACAACCTTAGGCGGGAAGGAACAAAGGACAAGCACAGAGTTAGAAGAAAAAGAGGGAAACAAGGCGGAAAGAGAGAAGAGGGACGGGACGGCGGAAAGAAAGAGAGAGAAAGAGGCGGGAAGGAAAATATATATTATTATTAAAAGTAAAATATAAGTATAAATATTAAATCATAAAAGAGAGAGATCGGATCGGAGAAACGGGTACCTGGGTCGGGTCGGATCGGGTCAGATGTCACAGTGACCGCCAAACGTAATCGAATAAAGATATCGACCTGGTTTCCTTTTTTTCTAGTACTTGGTTTTAGTGGTGTTTGAGACTAACTTTTATACATTTGTTAATTATTTCAAGTAATTTAATTGCATTATCTATGTTATTATATAATAAGATTTAGTGGTCATGTTAATATATTGTTTTTTCTTGTGAAAAGTAATGGTTATATTAATATTAATTATTATTATCATACTTTGGTGCGTTACATAATTTAGAAACTGTCATATTTTATTTTAAACAACTTATAAATAATTCCCAAAATGGCCTTTTCAAAGAGAGAGAAAGAGGTAAATAGCTCATATTCCTTACACATTCCCAAAATGGCCCACCAAATTTGGACTTAAGAGACGAGATCTGGAAAAATCTTTAAGCCAATAGAATTCTGACAAGTGTCAAAATCCGACGATTTTTTTAAAAATATTGGAGGACCAGTCCATATTTTCCATTAAATATTCTTATAAAAGACAGTCTTTTTCGACGGTTTAATAATGTTTTCTAACAAATCCCCTCAACTTCCAAAAACTTTGGAAATTGTGCCTTCAAACTCAGTCTTTCAAGACGCATTTCAGGTGAATTTGTACCAAGAAGACGAGCTATAGTTTATTTCTTATGTGTTGAAATCTAGTCCACACCTTCAAAATTTATTTATAATTCGTCTACACCTACAATATATTATGAGATGTCTATTCCGACACAATCGTCCAAATAATATACATGAGTTTATTTTCTTCTTCTTCTACCCCTTCATACCACCCTAAACTCTCATCTCATACCACCCTAAACCTTAACTTCCATGGAATTTAATAATGTTGTTGTTTGTTATGGTGATAATTGGCAAACCGGTAACGGAAGGTATGATTATGTTCCAATAAACTGTAAACGGGGAAATGTTAGAATGTTGAGATTATGTTGCCGTCGTAATAGGATCCAACGAACCCGGGGACCCATATCCATAACCTCCACTTGATCACCCCTCTAAAACTTTATGATTTGATTCAAGACTTAGAGAGTTAGAGTTGATGAAGATAGATGTGAATGAATTATTGAGGATTGAGGAAGATGATACATATAAAGTAATATGGACGGACACGTAAGATTATACTAGATAATCGTCTCCTTAGAACAAATTAAAAAGATATGTGTATTGAACGACAAATTTGTAAGGCACATTTTTCCATGAGTTCAAAATTTGTTGGGTTCAGATAAGAATCTTTAATAAACCGTCTGTCAAGACAACTTTTAATATTAAGATTTAGTGAAGAAATATCGACAGGAGCCTCAATATTTTCAAAAATATGATCCCATTAGTTCAAATTTACCAAACAAGTGTCTTAAAAGACAAAATTTAATGGCACATTTTTCCATGTGTTTAAAATTTGTAGGGGTTAGATAAGAAACATAAATAATCCGTCTGACAAGAAAGCTTTGGAAAATAAGTTTTAGTTAAAAAAATGGACGGGTCCCTCAATATTTATAAATCTATGGTCTTGGTATAAATTCACCCGAAATGCGTCTTGAAAAACTGAGTTTGAAGGCACAATTTCCAAAGTTTTTGGAAG